>NC_056735.1:1083433345-1083553345 GCF_019279795.1 Protopterus annectens
TAATGTATTTTTGTGTGACTATACTGTATGGGGCACTTGTGTTTATATGGGGGTTTCACTGTTTTATTATACTGACACCTCACATCTGGGCCTAATACACTACTCAGGTTGAGAAAAAACAGTTGCTTCTTATACAAATATGCAAAAAATTAAAATTTTGATGTTTACACATACAAAATGGAAATGGCTTTAGTGAGGAACCATGAATGACTACATGCAAGGCATATGCTCTAACCGCTACACTATTGCACTTATGCTTACACTGGATGTCTACTCCTTTTTAACTTATCATGCCATTTCAGCTGGGCTAAGCGTAGCTAAGCAACGGGCAGAACTGCGCAGCTAAGCTTAAACTTTATTGCATATAATAAAAAAAAATTATTTGTTGTGTTTTTTTATTTGTCCTCTTCAGAATATCCATGCTATTGCTGAACCTGTTATTCCATCAACTTTCTGCTTTGCGGGACGAATGTCCCTTATAGCTTTGTTCAGATTTCTTACTCTGATGGGTTGAGGGTGTTACAAGTGTTCTCGCTCATTTTAAATTGCCAAACGGCAATTCTGGAGTGGAGGAGGCGTGCATATTGTGGGAGCTCTGCTTTCAGACACACCTCCTGTGCTCGTACACAGAACCATGTCCATTTTACAGCACGGCAGTGCACCTTCATACATATGCATGGCACGCTGTTGTGCTGAACAGGAACAGTCCCTGCCGTGCAGGACTAACTTATTCCTGCACGGCTGCTTGCTGAATCCGGGGGATAGTTAAAGTAAACCTTTCACTACTTACTAAAGCACAATGAAAAGACAATCCCCAGGATTCAGCAAGCTCTGCAAGGTGTGCAGGAATAGTGCAAGAGCTGCTGCAGGCAATATGGCTGATGTGCGATCCAGGAATAAGCTACCGGGACGTGCACGAGCGCTCCTGCACTATTCCTTCATGGACACAGCCCCTGTATGCTAATTACCTCATTTGCTGGTAAAAAACATGCAAATGAGGTGAATTAGCGATCCAGAAAGCAGGCAAGCATCCGTGCAGGAATAGTGTAGACTGCAGAAATGTATTCAGCCAGTGGCTGAATACATTTCTGCAAACTACAAAATGGAGGCATGACAGCTCATAAAAATGCATGCATTAGAAGGGTTAGGCATGCCAAATGCCAAATATATAGCCATAGGCATGAAAATCAGTTTCAAAATTATAAAAATTAACTTTTTTTTGGACGATTTTGGCCGTTTAAGCGTAGGGTAGCAGTGTGCAAATGGGATTGGCCTGAAAATATTTAAAAAAGCTGGAAATAAGCTTTTAAACCAAAATCATAATTTTGCCATAACAGTCAATGGCATGCATAACACAAGACCATGGAATAGTGGTTGCTAAGGGGGAAGGCTGAGTGCCGGTTTTGTAACCATGCATTAGCAGTCAAGTCTATGCAAATGAGGGCAATGATACTGAATCAAAGATTTCCCCTCATTGGTAGCTTGCACCCAACCATGTAGGTGCAGTAATACCATGGTGTATGTCTAAGAGCTAGATGACTTCATAAGGGGGTGTATCATGCATGCTGCAAGCTTATTGGAACTCTGTGACCCATGTTTACCCTTAGCTAAGCACAGTTAAGGAAGGGGGTGTGTCTGAAGCTGCCTAGCAGTATTTACATTGCCTAAACGGGTGTGTGCACCATACACCGGGTTTTAAACAAACAAACAAAAAAAAACCAGGAAATAGCAGCTCCTTTCACTCTGAGCACTGCGTTTGTATGGAGCGCCTAGGGGATTAAACAGGAAGACAATGGGAAGGGAAAACAGTAGTAGGAAGGTAATCAAGGAGAGCTAGCATAGCTGGCAGGCGAAATGTATTAGAATCAGCCAATTACACAGGCAGCAGCCCAACCCAGCCCAGCACAACACACTACTATAAACTACGCAAACACCTTTCACTCTGGTTTTTCCCACAAACTCTATACCATCAGTGTACACAAATGGGACAATTTCACCTAACAAAATCAACAAAATGACAGGGGCTGCTATCGGTCTCATAAATCAATATGTGGAAGAGGCTGAGGGTGGTGAGGATGAGAATGATGATGACCAACCCACAGTGAGGAGAAGGAGAAGAGTGTATAGACCCAGGGTAACATAACAGGGGCTACATGAGCTGGAGATAGTGGAGCGCTATAGGGTGGACAGGGACCTCCTACAGCAAAATGTTGAGCTGTGCCGGCCAAGACTCACACAGAACCAACAGAGGGGGAACCCATCCCAGTGGATACCAAGGTATGTGTAGGCTTAAAAATGCCAGCCACAGGTACCTTCCAAAGGCCAAATGGGGATATCATGGGGATCTCACAGGCATCAGCATCCAGGGTACTCCACCAGTTCTTGGATGCCATGTCAGCACACGCTGGTGAGCACATATATTTCCTCAATGCCCGTGAGCCGTTGACCAGCAATATGGGTCTCTTCCACCAAATAGCAGAATACCCTGAGGTAGTGGGTGCTATAGACTGCATGCGCTTACACATCAAATCAACACCCGGCGAGCGGGGTAGGGTCTACATAAACTGCAACGGCTTCCCCTCCACCAACTGCCAGGTCATAAGCGATGCCCAGGGCATCATAATGAATGTGTGTGCTGGCAGCCCTGGAAGCTATCACAACTCCCACATCTGGCATATGACGCAGCTGTACCAGAGATTTGCCAGTGGGGGCATCTCATATGGCCACCTAGTGGGGGATGCTGGTTACACACTGGAGCCGTGGCTGATGACAGCCATTAGAAATGCACACACACCCAAACAAGAACTCCATAACGAGGCACACATACAAACCAGAATCATAACAGAGCATGTGTTTGGAATGCTCAAGTCACGGTTCCAGTGCCTGGACATATCCGGTGGAGCCTTGCAGTACTCTCCAGCTACATGTATCCAAATTATTATTGTATGTGTCATGCTACACAATATGATCCTGCAGAAACAGCTGCAGCAGGAACAGCACAGGGCAGGGCCACACAGCCCCCCACCATTGCCAAGGCCAGCACAGGCACAGACTGACTCACAGGAGGAACAACCTGAGCCTGCTCCTGTAGGCAGAAGGAAGCATGCCCAGTATGCCCAGGCCTTGGCAAAGAGGCAACGTATAGCACATACACTGACATGGTAGGAACCGAGGGAATGACACCTCTCTCTGACTTGCACATACAGTAAAAGGGATGTCAAACTTGACATTACTTGTGTTTAACCATGTATAGGGAGTGTACTATGTGCATCCAACATAGTCAGCCCTCCACCACCATCCTCAACACTGGCACAGATGTGAGCATACAAGGGATTCGGGTGGCTGAATGGGATGGCAGCAGGTAATGCACACCTATATGGGCAGCATGAAATCCATAACAAATACTGGTGTCAACACACTAGGCAGTACTAGACAAGGTGACTAATCCCACTGCAGGACATGTGGTGGGCCAAAAGTGTGTCCATAGGACACACACATGCATGTTAGTGAGGCTCACATACCCAACAACAGTCTTGTTCAGCAGGACAGGTGTAGATGACCACAAAGAAAGGCTGTGCTAAGGCCTCCGATTGATGGCAATGGAGAACAGCCCACCTCCAGACTTACACAGACAGACTATAACAAGTCAGGCAGTTGGATGTTAGTTCTGAAGGGTAAGAAGTCTGAAACTTAAATGTAGGCTAATAAAACATAAGATCTGTACTATACTAATATGCTACTAGTCTGCATGATAGGTCAGAATACAGAATAATTTTTTAGGTAGCTTGTAGGTTCACTCTTAAGAGCATTGTTTTTCCTATTGTTAAGCAGTGCAGTGTATGTTCGGGGTGTACATATATATAGTTCTTACTCATGGCTAAATCCTCGTGCAAAGAAGTTAATACTGTAAGCCAAAAGCTAGGTACTGCATCTGGGCCTGGGGTTTTCTAGTTAGAGGCTTTTCTCAACTTTGTTTCAATCTCTCTGGCTGTTACTTCATCCTATTTCATATCCTGTACCTTTAAACTTCTTATTCTTTCCTTTACTTCTTCTATCTATTTAGCATCTGTGTTATGTTCCACATGATCTTCATATATACTTCTCCAAAATGTATCTACTTCCTCTTTTTTGGCAGTCTATCAATTCCTTTTATCTTATTTCCCAATTCTCTATAAAAAATTTTCATCAGTAAATTGTTTATTTTGTGCTTTTCTCTTATATTTATCTTTGTATCTTCTAAGTCTTTCTGCCTGTTTTGAAATTTTCAGTTTGTTATCTCCAATAGTGCATAATAGATCCTGGTCTGTTCTAATACTGCGCATTGCTTTTATCACATCTATCTTTCTTAATATTTTTGTTGATCTGTTTCCTCTTCTATAATCTTCTAACAATTATACTTATTGTCTTAACTGCTTTATAGTTTTATAAAAAAGAAAAACGGCTTCCGGTATACCAAGGTGCTAAAAGAGTATATAAAGTAGTAAAATAAAATAAAGCACCTGACTGACACACTATATCGCTTATAAAATTTATTGACAAAAATAAGAACAAAAAGTGAGCGTTTTCACAACTTCACGTTGCTTCATCAGACAACAGTAATAAGAACCAGCTCAGTTTAAATACATACAGAATTCAAAAGCAATTTAAATTTAAAGCAATATGCATCCAAAATTAAAATCTAGTGAAAGCAGTTAAATTATTAGTTAAAACATGTTAAAACTGTTGTTAAAACTTAAGAAGATATGGCAGAATATTATATATAAAAATATATATTATTTATTTTATTAATGTCTGAGGCGTCTTGCTTTGAGAAAGGGAACTAATGAAGTGGTGCCATTTAAACCTGGATACCTATCTGCACTCAGTTTAATTATCCACTTCGGTTCAAGTTCTTCAGTTACATTTTCTATATCCCCTCCCCTACTGGTCCTTTGTACATGCTGCAGAACAAAAAATGTAAATGAATGAGAATAATCTGTGGTCATGACATGATTTGCTAGAGCATTAGAATGTTTTTGATTGTGTATGTCCCTCATATGTTCTAAGATCCTCTCCTTGAGCATTCTATTTGTTTTGCCTATATAAAAAACTGAACATATTAGGCAAAAACTAAATTAAACAACATCAGTGCTTCTACAGTCATAATACTGTTTAGTATATAATGTAAAATGTCTAGTAGGATGACAGTACTTATTTTTAGTAAAAATATACTTGCAAGCACTACAATTTTTGCATGGAAACGTGCCTTGTCTTCTGGAGAAATTGGTTGTACGAAGTCTCTCATTATTGCAGAAATGTTGCTTTAATGAAATATTATTCCTAAAACTAAATTTTGGGACATCACCAATGTATGAGATTAGACCAGGTACTTCATGTAGTAAGTGCCAGTTTTTCTTAACTACATCTGTATACTGATTAATATTACTCGCAAACTGAAACACTACTCTAAAGTTACTGTCAGTTGCTCCAGTATCACTAATATTTCTAACAGTGTCTTCAGAATTCATGTATGGTTTACATCTCGTATGTCTTAAACTCCATGCATCTGATATTGTATTATTAATTTCTGTGCTCGAATAGCCCCCCCTCTAAAAATTCAGTTTTGAGGTTACACAAAGCATCTGTTGCATCTTGGTCTCTATTATGTAAGCGTAGTGTCCTGTACACTTGCCCCTTTAGTACGTTTCTAGGGATGTGCCTAGGATGCATGCTAGTTTTATGGAGGCATGTATTTTTTCTAGTAGGCTTATAATAAATACTTGTCTTAATCTGTCTTAATTCAACTTTAGAGACATTTACATCAAGAAAATTAATGTATGTATCAGAAAAATGAAATGTAAACCTCAAAAAATTTGTAGTATTATTAAGATAGTCAACAAATCTTGTAAGATCTGTACCATTGCCTCTCCATAACATAAAGACATCATCCACGAAATGTACGTACCAGAGTACCTGATCAAAAAATGAGTTCTGAGTAGAAAGAATATGTTGTTCTTCCCAACAGACCAAGGATAAATTGGCGTAGCTATTTGCACATAAAGTGCCCATTGCCAAGCCAACTTGTTGAAGGAAGAACTGTTCTTGAAATGTGACCACATTATTGTCTAGTATAATTTCTAGCAAAGTGCAGATTAAAAGAATCTTATTAGTTGTAAGACACTTATCAGCTGTCAAAAACTCCCTTATTTTTTCTACTCCCCATGAATTGGGTATACTAGTAAAGAGAGACTCAATATCAAGTGTAAGAAACACATAATCTTCATTCTTATCAAGAGTTTCTATTCTATTCTATTATATAACTGTTGTAAGAACATTTTGATATCCAAGAACTGTGTAACAATTATCTAAAAAGCCATGTAAATTACCCTCTACAAATATAGATAAGGGTTCAGTGCACCAACCTGCCCCTGAAACAATAGGACGCATAGGTGGAACAAGCAAATCCTTATGGATTTTAGGCAGTCCATATATTCTTGGTACTAGTGGTTTCTGCACTGTAAAGTATTTAAAAAGAGATTCATCGATCAGTCCAGTAATCAATACTAAAAAAGAAACCTCATCAATAATAGCGTTTACGGCTAATTTAGTTATGGGTTGATAAGTACATGTATCTAACAATAAAGTGTGCATTTGTCTCACATATAAATCTTTATCTAATAAAACAATTCTGCCACCCTTATCTGCTTGCTTTATAATTAGAGAGTGTAGATTTTTCAATTCAAATAAAGCTCTATATTCTTCTGGTGTTAAATTATGAAAGAAATAACTGCTTGAATCCAAGGTATTCAAATCTCTAAAAGCATTCTCACATATGTCTAGAAATCTCTGAACACCTAATGGAGTAGGAGGTATAAAGGTGCTAGGTCACCTATATGTAAAATTCATAGTCTCAGTATTACTAGGAAATAAGCATTTTAGTGACAAGTTCCTACCAAGCAGTTTTAAGTCTTTTAACATTTCTGTTAACTCTGCCTTTCTGGCAGGTATAAATGATAACCCTTTGTTCAACAAACTAGTCTGCTCATTACTTAATGTAAACGAAGAAATATTTATAATCAAGTCTGATGTTACATTCTTCTCTTTTTTGGTTAATGCACAGTTCTGTCTATTTGATTTACTCTGGATACCTTCCCTGCATTCGAGTTGCTCCTGATACGAGCCTTGAATGGCAGAGCTGTTTTTAATGAAAACTCTCCTTGTTTGGGGTTTTCTAAAAAAACGCTGGCTTCATCAGAATTTTCTTGTCTATTGATGCCAAACGCCATACCTGTATTATTTGGATTAGGTTGTTGCTCCATTGACCGATTAGTTCCCTTGTTTAATGTGGACTTTTCCCCATTAATGACAGATGCAAAAGAAGTTGGTACTGAAGCTTGAACCAAAGATTCAGTATGTTCCATATCCACATGTGTAGGCAGCAATACTGTTGCTTCGTTCGCATTACTGGAACTAGGACCGGAAGTAGATGAGTGTGTTACGGAGACTTGTGTCCTACTAGATACCATACCAATGGAGTTAGAGTTCTGTTGAACTGATCTATTTATACAGTCTCTCGGCCAAGAAAACACATTATTTTTGTAAAGTCCAATTTATCTCTATTTAGTTTCAATAACTTGGTATTCTGTAATCTCCTTTCATATGATATTATATTTTCATGTAGCTGACTCATTTTATTCAGAGTCAATTAGACTGGAAAATTCTCAGATATTTTGGACTCTATAGCAACTATTTCTGTCTTAAGTTCAGTTTCTATAGGTAAGAAAAAGTCTATTAACAGTTCCATGTATTTAGAGCTGAATTGTAAGTTCAGCTCTTGCCACTTACGAAGTAATTCCAGATAGGTATCTCTGTATGTGGGCATATTTAATATTCTCAGGCCACGAGGAATAACTTTTGCTTCCAATGAGGCTTGCAGATGTAATCTCTGCCACTGCAGCCTTTTATATTTATACATTAAGTTTTCCAGTCCTTTATACTGTTCAAAGAATTCCAGAGTACGTTTATTACCTAGGGCAGTATCTGGTATATCAGTCTGCAGGTCCATGTTTAGTAATGGGTTAACTGGGACCTCCAACAGCCTCAGAAAACAATGATGTTCATTAGATTTATACTGACCTTCTGTCATAGCTTCCATATAAAGTGTGCCCTTAGCCGAATAAAACACACTGAATATAAAAAAGAAAAACGGCTTCCGGTATACCAAGGTGCTAAAAGAGTATATAAAGTAGTAAAATAAAATAAAGCACCCGAGTGACACACTATATCGCTTATAAAATTTATTGACAAAAATAAGAACAAAAAGTGAGCGCTTTCACAACTTCACGTTGCTTCATCAGACAATAGTAATAAGAACCAGCTCTGTTTAAATACATACAGAATTCAAAAGCAATTTAAATTTAAAGCAATATGCATCCAAAATTAAAATCCAGTGAAAGCAGTTAAATTATTAGTTAAAAGCATGTTAAAACTGTTGTTAAAACTTAAGAAGATATGGCAGAATATTATATATAAAAATATATATTATTTATTTTATTAATGTCTGAGGCGTCTTGCTTTGAGAAAGGGAACTAATGAAGTGGTGCCATTTAAACCTGGATACCTATCTGCACTCAGTTTAATTATCCACTTCGGTTCAAGTTCTTCAGTTACATTTTCTATATCCCCTCCCCTACTGGTCCTTTGTACATGCTGCAGAACAAAAAATGTAAATGAATGAGAATAATCTGTGGTCATGACATGATTTGCTAGAGCATTAGAACCTCCATAAAACTAGCATGCATTCTAGGCACATCCCTAGAAACGTACTAAAGGGGCAAGTGTACAGGACACTACGCTTACATAATAGAAACCAAGATGCAACAGATGCTTTGTGTAACCTCAAAACTGAATTTTTAGAGAGGGGCTATTCGAGCACAGAAATTAATAATACAATATCAGATGCATGGAGTTTAAGACATACGAGATGTAAACCATACATGAATTCTGAAGACACTGTTAGAAATATTAGTGATACTGGAGCAACTGACAGTAACTTTAGAGTAGTGTTTCAGTTTGCGAGTAATATTAATCAGTATACAGATGTAGTTAAGAAAAACTGGCACTTACTACATGAAGTACCTGGTCTAATCTCATACATTGGTGATGTCCCAAAATTTAGTTTTAGGAATAATATTTCATTAAAGCAACATTTCTGCAATAATGAGAGACTTCGTACAACCAATTTCTCCAGAAGACAAGGCACGTTTCCATGCAAAAATTGTAGTGCTTGCAAGTATATTTTTACTAAAAATAAGTACTGTCATCCTACTAGACATTTTACATTATATACTAAACAGTATTATGTCTGTAGAAGCACTGATGTTGTTTAATTTAGTTTTTGCCTAATATGTTCAGTTTTTTATATAGGCAAAACAAATAGAATGCTCAAGGAGAGGATCTTAGAACATATGAGGGACATAAACAATCAAAAACATTCTAATGCTCTAGCAAATCATGTCATGACCACAGATTATTCTCATTCATTTACATTTTTTTGTTCTGCAGCATGTACAAAGGACCAGTAGGGGAGGGGATATAGAAAATGTAACTGAAGAACTTGAACAGAAGTGGATAATTAAACTGAGTGCAGATAGGTATCCAGGTTTAAGTGGCACCATTTCTCAAAGCAAGACGCCTCAGACATTAATAAAATAAATAATATATATTTTTATATATAATATTCTGCCATATCTTCTTAAGTTTTAACAACAGTTTTAACATGTTTTTAACTAATAATTTAACTGCTTTCACTAGATTTTAATTTTGGATGCATATTGCTTTAAATTTAAATTGCTTTTGAATTCTGTACGTATTTAAACTGAGCTGGTTCTTATTACTGTTGTCTGATGAAGCAACGTGAAGTTGTGAAAACGCAAATAAGATAAAAGGAATTTGATAGACTGCTATGTGAAGTTGTGAAAACGCTCACTTTTTGTTCTTATTTTTGTCAGTAAATTTTATAAGCGATATAGTGTGTCACTCAGGTGCTTTATTTTATTTTACTGCTTTATAGTTTTCTCTGTTCGATATTTCCATGATGGTATTCACTTTTGCCCCCTCTTTTCCCTCGCTACCCTATGTTTCTGTGGTAGAACTTTATCAGTTATTAATTTAGCAGCACAGTAATATATTCTGTTTACTTCTGTTATATCACACGGGTCTCTATGGACAGTCCTAATTACTGTGTTCATTTGTTTTATCAAGCTTCTGACTTTTGGGGTTTTATTAACCTTCTGCAGTCTATTTCTCTCATTGATTTTGATATATCTGTCTTTGTCTATTAAATCAAGCAACTCTTCTTTTAACTCATTTTCTTCCATACTGAGGACACATCTCTTGTTTTCCGTTTCCTGCAGACATTCTATAGAAAGTTCTATAACATTTTCCTGTGGCACATTCTCTTCAATTTCATTCTGTGTCATCTGTTGCTCTGTCATATGGGAACTCACTGTCCTATCACTCCTCAACATTGACTGCATCAGAGTTTCCACAGTTTCCTGTTCCTTTCCTTGCTGTCTAGCTTCAAATGAATGTTTATACTGGTTTCCTGTGGAAGACTCCAAAATTTCTTGATATGGCACCTGACCAATTGCTTCCTGTTCCACTGATTTTCCCTTAATTTGGATATCCATTGCTCTATCCTGTTGTGATGCTTTCTGTACTTGATTTACTACACTGAATCCTTCTCTTTGCAGCTGTTCCATAACCTCAATTTCTATTTCTTTGACTTCTCCATTACTAATTTCTTTTTCTGCTTTTCCCATTAGTCTATTTTTTTTTTGTATTGTAAAGTTTTCTGTATCTAGATTCCTTTCCCTATGTTTTTTTTCAAATATCTTTGGTGCTGCTCTTTTTGTATTGGTTAGTTTTGCTTTCTCTTTTGCATAAATATCACACCATATTAAATCTCTTTTCCTTTCCCCTGTCCAAATTTCTTCTTCACATGTCTCCCGATCTTATTGCTTTTCCTTATTCTGGGGACTCGTTCCATCATGCTGTGATGTATTCTGTTTTAGACCTTCTACATTAAATCCTTCACTTTGCAGACACTCCATAACTTCAACTTCTATTTCTTTAACTTCTGCTTTGCTAATCGTCTTTTCTACACTATATCTTTGTGCTCTTAATCTTTTTATTGTGAAATTTTCCATATCAGGATGCCTTTGCCTCCTGAGCCCACCCCTACTACCTCTAACTCTACATTTATAGTAATCACAGCCACACCCACAGCTCACCCTCACATCACCTCCACCAGTCACAGCTCCTCAAGTCAGATCACATTACATCACACCAACTTGCTCCACCACAAAATACTCACAACCACTCTCATTCCCATTAGGCATTGTTCACATCACCCACACTACTTACCCATCCACATATAGTGCAACCCTATAATTCCTATCCAGACCCCCACCTAGAACCAACTTAAACTTTATAACCATGACTATCACACAACTAAGTCTAGACTGTATTCTCATAATTCTTTATCACACCACAAGTTATTAGTCAAGCAATATCCCTAAACTTAGTAGCACAACACTACATTATGCGCTCTCATATACAGACACCGCACATTATAATAATATCTGCCCACAATTGTTCAAGAACTACGTAATGGACCAATTCAGAACTAAACACATATGCTCTCATTCCTACTCCAAAAAACACAATACTTTCTCACACTCATCACCAAACTCCAACATCTGTATCACCATTTTAACACCAGGCTCCCATAAGTGGGGATATCCACCCCAACCCAGGCCCAAATCCATCCTGTCCAACACAAATGGCAGAACATTACACCCCCACTATCTTCATCCCTGGGCAACTCAACAACAGCAGCAAAAATCAACCATCTTTTAATGCTAAATATTAATATTAGAAGTATCAAAAATAAAATATCTGAACTCCAGGCCACAATAGCACACTACTCCCCAGACATAGTTACTTTAACAGAAACCTGGCTAAATAAAAACTTAGCTAACTCTGAAGTTCTCCCTACCGGCTACAATATCATTAGACAAGACAGACCACTTTGTAAAAGGGGTGGAACTGCCTTACTGTATAAGTCCAACTTAACTGTCCATCAATTACCAAACTCCTACCCCTACCCCAATAACTGGGACAAACTTATCTCACAACTTCAACTTCACCCTAAAAAGGTCATCACCACAATTGTGATCTATATTCCACCTGGTAATACAACTGCTAGTCTTGAAGACTTCTTATCCTGGTGTTCTTCCACATACTCACAAGAAACCCTTATTCTGGGGCATTTCAACCTAGATTGGTTCATCTGCATATCAGAACCACCAAGTAATCTAATAAATCTCCATGGCTACCAGCAGCTAGTCCAAATTACAACTAGATGTGATAAAAAATCTAAAAGGGAATTCATTCTTGACTAGGTCCTAACTAACAACCCCACATTGTACCTTCATGCAGGCAGTCTCCCAGACACCTTAAATGACCACAACATAATATACCCTATACATAGTAGAACAAGCATATGCAAAACCACTAACTATATATCCACTAGAAACACAAAAAAATTATCTCCTGAGGTCCTCAATACTTTACTCTGTAACTGTGACTGAACCCTGCTAAAAACCCTCCCACTTGACCAGGCTGTAGCATATTTCAACAAAACATTTCTACAAAACCTAGACACTGTCGCTCCATTGTGCAAAATCAAGGTTAGAACCTCTACAAACCCCTGGCTCAGTAAAGAAACCAAACAAATCATCAAGTCAAGAGACACTGCCTGGCATTACTATAAAAAAAACAAAAAAACACAAAGCCTAGCTAAGTACCAAGAACTGCGCAACCATGCAAAAAATGCATTAGGCTGGACAAAAAATCCTTCTACACGACATTACAAACTAAATACCAACACAACCCCCCAAAATTTGGAAAAATGTAAAGCAACTACTAAAACCCACCCAAAAGACTACTCCCAAACCAACTACTCCTGATACTAAAGTTCCCATCAAAACGCAATTCAACTCCCACTTTGTGAACTCAATTATATCCTTAGTATCACAGGACAGTTCCTTCCTCACTATCCCCCCCAACACAAATAACACTAATACAAGCTTTACCCTCAAAACAGTTTCCACCACTTCAATCAAAAGCATGCTCTCCAAACTAAAAACCTCATCAACAGCAGATGACCTACTCACCAGCTATTTCCTGAAACTCACAGCAGATGCTATTGCTATCCCAATCTCCACTCTCATAAACAGATCAATTGTTGAAAACTATGTGCCCAAACTCTGGAAAATATCCTATGTTACACCCATACATAAAGGCGGGACCACCACCAAACTTAATAACTACAGACCCCATTGCTTTACTCTCCCCTAGCCAAAATCCTAGAAAAATGCATCCATACCCAGGTGCTAAAATATCTCCTAGACAGTAATATCCTGTCACCTACTCAGCATGGTTTCAGAACTGCCCATAGTACCACTACAGCCCTCCTCTGCTTCACACAGTAAACCGTCTCAAAAACAAAGGCCTGCAGATGTCAACTCTTTTTTTTTAATATGTCCAAAGCATTTGACACAGGCTCACGCCAAATCCTGCTAAACAAACTAAACCAGTATCACCTATCAAATTCCACTCTTACCTACCTGGTTCCAAAGCTACTTAACTGACAGGTACCAAGCTGTGAAATGGGAAAATTCTCTCTCTCCTCAGCTGCCCATAACTATAGGAGTCCCACAGGGTTCTATCTTAGGACCACTACTATTCATAGTCTTCACAAATGACCTCCATACCTCCACACATCATGCAGCTATCATTCAGTATGCAGATGACACTACCTTAATCTGTGCTGCACAAAACATTCCCACCCTCCTAGAAACAACTCAACTAGCTTTCTCTGATGCTGAAAACTACCTTACCAAATCCCAACTTATCCTCAATTCAAAGAAAACTCAGTTTATGATTATAACCAGTTCTAACAAAAACACTGATAACAGTCAATTCACTATCTACTCCACAAATGCTATTCCAATCACTCCAGTGGCACATGCTAAGCTCTGGGAATAACCATAGACTCCCACCTAAAATTTGATAGTCATCTCAACTTAACTATTAAAAAAGTGCATGCTAAACTGGGATCACTCTACCGTATCAAACCATTTCTTACCAATAACACAAGATCAGCCATTGCTCGCTCCTAACTTCTATTCACCCTACTCTATGCATCTCCCATTCTGACTAATCTCAACAAAACTGAACTAAGCAAAATAGAAGCCTGCTATAACAGAATTGCCCACTTTGCTGCAAATTGCTCATATAGAACTCATCACTGTACTGCTTTGAGACAGCTCCACTGGCTTGAACTGCCCAACCTCCTAACCTACAATCAGCTCTGCCTCTGTCATTTGATCTATTATCTCCCCAATAAGTGTCCTGCCCTCAAAAACCTAGTATAACATCACTCAGCCAAAAGGCCTCTTAGATAATCAAGCAAACTACTACTAGAAGTCACCAACAGCTACAATAGCTTTGGAGATGTGCTATATAGTAGTTCAGTGGGTAAAAATGGAACTCTGTCCCCACTAGCATTCAAAACACATCATCCAAAGCCTCCTTTAAAGACCTCATCAGGCAACAACTCAAGCAAAGTTGGCAGTGCCATGATTGCTCCCCAGGCTAGTGAAAGCAGATAAGGTACACATACTAAACCTAGAGTACTTGGTAATAGTTTTCAATCTTACTCACAAACACTGGCTAATCTACAATGTATGTACTGTACCTGTGTACTATGTATGTATTCCACCTATGTTCCAAATTTCAGCTGTACACCACAAATCTATTAATTACCTTTATTTTTAAATTAATATTTTTTGTTTGTTCTCTCCACTATAATTGTTGCTGTGCTGCATACCACTGTAAAAACATGTCTTTTGTAATTTGTGTGTATACTGATCATGTCTAAATAACTAAATGTATCTGTCATTTTTCTATGTGGAGCTTTTCTCCCCGGGCCTCTGCTGAAAAAGGGCCTTTTTGGCTCAGTCAGACACCCTCGGTTAACAAATGTAAAATAAAAATAAAATCAATTTCTCTTCGAATATATTTGAGACTGCCTTCTCTATATTACTTAACTTGGTTTTCTCCTTTGCATAAATATTGCACCATATCAATATTGCACCATATCAAATCTCGCTTTCTTTCCCATGTCCATATTTCTTTTTTATATTTTTCAAATATCTCTAGGTTTGTTGTTTATATTTTCTCACTTCCTCGGATGCTTCTTTTACCAAACCGATCAAAATTTCTTGATCTATATACTGTTCTTCAAAAATCTGTTGTATTAATGAAAGTAAAATTTTATTTGAAGCTTCTGACAGTCTTTCCTGCGGAAGTATTTTTCTTTCCTCTAATTTCTCTCTTAATAGTTTTGTATATCTTGTGTATGGAAATTCTGGGCTTTTTGCATAACAGTATCAATACATAATTTCTTTCTTATCCTCAACAGTCCACTCTATCATCTTTATTGCTCTTCTTTGGCCAATCAATTTTTGTTGTTTTTGTAGACTTCTAAGTCCTTCTACAACGGGGGGGGGGGCATCTGCCAATGTATGTTATCTCATGGAGTCCCAAATAACTACATAATACAGTCCACGGAACACAAATGCAAGGCCATGTCAACAAATCCCAGTAGCATGTCCACCATGTCCTACTGCATGAACTGTGGACCACCCCCTAAATACAGCGGGGATGAAGTAATAACTATAGGAATATTTATCAGACATCACTTGCATAATGTTAGGAAGAGGAGAGAATAACAGAGGGAGTTAGAAGCATGGACACCATGGAGTGTGTGAAGTCTGAAACTCTGATGTGTGCCCATACTATCCCTGCCTGAAACCCAGGAATGGGTGGCTACAAACCTGCTCAGAAACCACAGTGTGAGGGGAAAATGACCAGATATATGAGCCCTACCTCTGGGTAACCTGTGTGAATTTGTACAGCTGGGAGGTATGGCCACAGCAGGATATGGCTATTCTGTCACATCAATAGATGTACAAGCATGGGATCCTAAGCCACCACAGTACCAAGGTGCTGGACCATTTACACAGACCCATCAGCAAGTGTCTGCAGCTCCCCCTCCAGAATGGCATGAGTGTGCAAGAATATGTCGGCTGCAGACCACAATACTGGACACAGCTTCATTCATCTTGTATTCCCCAGGAAATTACTGCGAGTAAATAAGTATAGCTATCAGTAGTTGATGACATAATACATCATAGTGTAAAACAGTACATATGTCTGAATATCTCTGGTAACACCAAAACCATGTAGCAGAAGCAGCACAGACACAATTAGTTACAGTACTCCACTATCCTTTGTCCATTGTGACACCATATTTTCAACCTATCTCAGATATCCTGCAGAAACAGGTTGCTAGCTGTAGGTGTAGACCACAAATGCTTGCACTGGAGTACAACCTATCTGGAATGGATTCACACATTCAATACAGAAGGTCATACAGGGCATGCTCCCACACTTAGAGAAATGAAGCCCATGTCTGACAACAACAGTGGACTATACATATCTGTCAGTCGCAGATGTCTGTGCACACATATCACATTGCACACCAGTCATGCTTTGCACACATATCGGATAGGAATACACACATATATCCAAGGACAGCACACTATAATAGGTCAAACATACACAAACAGAGATGTGGGGAAGAGAGAGACAGACAGTGACAAAGAGCTTCCCATCATGAGGCCTGTCCCACCCACCACACATCCAATTGGCCAATATCACATGATGTGCCAATGTCTATCACTGTAGACATTTGCTTCTGGTAGCCCTCAGCACTATAGTGTCTGTGGTGCTTGTGATAACTGTGAAACATGACAGCACAAGTCATTATTCATCTAGCAGTCATATACCCAGTCCTGTCAAATGTAAAGTTGTGTGTGACAGAATGTTGTGTGTTTGATTCCAGGGGAATGGTTTATGGTCCATTCACACACACTGCACTCCCCATTGCCCTAGTTTAGCTAACCTGCTGATGTCAGTCACCTTGAAATACCCCTTTGGAGAAGCATTGTACCTATAAGCTCTGTGGTATGTGCAATAAATGTGCAATGCTATAGTATGCTGTATTACTTAGGAGTTCTAATCCCAGACATGGCAACTGTGAAACTCTGTGTTTGTAGGGATCAATGATTTTGAGGCCATTCACAGTCACTACACTTCCCATTTCCCTACTTTAGCAAGCCTGCTGATATCAGTCACCTTGAAATACCTCCTTGGACAAAATTCAGCCCTTTAAGCTTTGTGGTGCATGCAATAACTGTGCAATGCTATAGTGTGAGGTACTAGCTAGGTAGGAGTTATAATCCCAGACACGGCAACTGTGTGTGTTTGTGTATATAGGGATCAATGATTTTGAGGGCATTCGTAGACACTACACCTCTCTTTGCCATACTTTAGCAAGGCTGCTGATGGCATTCACCTTGAAATACACATTTGGATAAGGGCTAGTTCTGTAAACTCTGTGGCATGTGCAATAACTGCTTAATGCTATAGTGTGATGTACTAGTTAGGCAGGAGTTCTAATCCCAGACATGGCAACTGTGAAACTCTGTGTGTTGGAACCAATGATTGTGAGGTCATTCACAGACACTACACCTCCCATTGCCCTACCTTAGCAAGGCTGCTGATGTCATTCACCCTGAAATACACCTTTGGAGAAGGGTTAGCTCTGTAAGCTCCATGGCACGTGCAATAACTGCGTAATGTTGCAGTGTGATGTATTAGTTAGGTAGGCGTTCTAATCCTAGACATGGCAACAGTGAATCTCTGTTCGTGTGTGTAGGGATCATTGATTTTGAAGCCATTCATAGACACTACACCTCCCATTGTCCTACTTTAGCAAGGCAGCTGATGTCATTCACCTTGAAATACACCTTTGGATAAGGGCTAGCCCTACAAACTATGTGGCATGTGCGACAACTTCGTAATACTACAGTGTGATGTATTAGTTTGGTAGGAGATTTAATCCCAGACATGGCCACTGTGAAACTTTATGTGTGTAGGGATCAATGATTTTGAGGCCATTCATAGACACTACACCTCCCATTGTCCTACTTCAGCAAGGCTGCTGATGTCATTCACCTTTAAATACACCTTTGGATAAGGGCTAGCCCTATAAACTGCATGGCACATGTGATAACTGTGTAATACTCACCTCCCATTCCCCTACTTTAGCAAAGCTGTTGACGTCATTCACCTTGAAATACACCTTTGGATAAAGACTAGCCTTATAAGCTCTGTGGCATGTGTAATAACTGTGTAATGCTGTAGTGTGATGTACTAGTTAGGTAGGAGTTCTAATCCCAGACATGGCAACTGTGAAACTCTGTGTGTGTTTGTATATATAGGGATTAATGATTTTGAGGCCATTCATAGACATTACACCTCCCATTGCCCTACTTTAGCAAGGCTGGTGATGTCATTCACCTTGAAATACACTTTTCGATAAAGACAAGCCCTATAAGCTCTGTGGCGCATGCAATAACTGCATAATGCTATAGTGTGATATACTAGTTAGGTAGGAATTCTAAGCCCAAACATGGAAACTGTGAAACTCTGTGTGTTTGTGTGTATAGGGATTAATGATTTTGAGGCCATTCATGGACATCACACCTCCCATTGCCCTACTTTAGCAAGGCTGCTGATGTCACTTACCTTGAAATACACCTTTGGATAAGAGCTAGCATTATAATCTCTGTGGTGCATGCAATAACTGCGTAATGCTAAAGTGTAATGTACTAGTTAGGTAGGAGTTCTAATCCTAGACATGGCAACTGTGAAACTCTGTGTGTTTGTGTGTATAGAGATTAATGATTTTGAGGCCATTCATAGACACTACACCTCCCATTGCCCCACTTTAGTAAGTCTGCTGATGTCATCCACCTTGAAATATACCTTTGGAAAAGGGCGAACCTCATAAACTCTGTGGTGCGTGCCATAAAACTCGAACTATGTAGTAGCAGTAACTACACAGCTATGGGTTTGAATCTCATCTGTGGCAGATGTTTATGTGTGTACCTCAAAGATTTTGTCCCCATTTACAGCCAGTACACATCTGAGAGCCTGACATTAGAAGTCCTGCAGATATCATCCACCATATAAGTATCTGTTGCAAAGCCTATACCATGTCAGGTCAGTGGTGCATATGGTAAATGTGTAACATAGTGGTCCGTAAAGGTTGTTAGATAGAGATTTGAACCTCACCCCTGGCAAATGTAAATGTGTGATTAGGGTAAAATTATTTTTGGGGATGTCTCACCCACTACATCACCCAAAGCCAGTATTTACAAGGGCTGGTGATGTTCCCCACCTTAGAAGTACCTTGTGACAGCATCCACCCAATAATCTCCATGGCGTATGCAATAAATGTGGTACACTGTACTAGCACTACATAGCTAGTTAAGGGGTTGAATCTCAGTACTGGCAAGTGTGTGTTTTCGGTATCTTGTGTGGAGGTTGCTGTGATTGTGTAATGACAGGATCCATTGTGGGGCGGGTTTTGCCAAATTATATTGAGGACCTACTATATATCACAAAGTCCATCTTACAAGGACAACAGATGTCAAACAGTAGAGAGGGTGGTGTAGACAATCCATAGCCTTACATGTGACATTATGGACCAGTGAACAATATAGGCAACCCTTGTATTACTCAGAGAACACTCTCCACCCATATCTCATACACAAACACACTTGGCTAGGTAACAACCACTATACTGGAAGTTCCCTTCACATTGCCCACAGATAGTAACCATGGTGTGACTGCAGTGGACTACATGCCTGTTGACCACAACACTGCCACTGACATCAGAATGTACTGTGATGTGTAACATCTCCTGAATGAGTGTGTGTTATCCAGCAAGTAAAAGGACATAGCACCCTGTTCCATCCCTACAATAGGCAAATAAATGCTTACAGTGGTCCTTTGTTATGTTCCTCACTGGACACCTGCAACAATTGTAGAGTCTGCAAATGTAACCCACAAAGGGAATACTATGCCTTATACACATGGCCTGTATGGATACATGCCACTAACTCCACTGAATACCTGTATCATGTTGTCAATGTAGGTGCAGGTATGACCTCAGTTCCATAGCCAGGTCTCAGCACATGAGGTCAGGAATGACACACCAGATGAAAATCTGTCCACGCAACATGCCCCAGAGACCCCAAGTACACTTCCACACATCACAGTACATGCATGTGGGACACGTGCAGAACCCAGACACTGTCCATGTTATAGAATATAGATCACATACATGGCAAGCATTACACAGCACTGGCCACCCACAAAAGTAACCTAGATGAGTGGATGGTGAATACAATACCCACCTGTATGGGCCAATCCAGAGACTACACTCCTGAGCCACACTGGAGACCATGTCATGTGGCCTGATGCCAGAGTATTCCCTTTGCCTAGCCTTGTACAGCCTTCTGGCATAGTCAGCTACTACATACCTGTGAAGCAATGAACCCATGCATGTCAGTACTGGCAAATGTGTGTGTGTGTGTGTGTGTGTGTGTGTGTGTGTGTGTGTGTGTGTGTGTGTGTGTGTGTGTGTGGAGAGATTAATGATTTTGAAGCTATTCATACTCACTACACCTCCCATTGCCCTACTGTAGCATGCCTGATGATGTCAGTCACCTTGAAATAACCCTTTGGCCATATATCAGCCTGATAAGCTCTGTGGCATGTGTGATAAGTGTGTAATACTATAGTGTAGCAAACTAATTAGGTAGGAGTTCTAATCCTAATTCTGCCAACTATGATAATGTGTGTGATTCCCTGAGAGAGTGTGGTTGTGTCTTCCTTGACACTTGCTTTTGTGGGCAGTCACATGTACTACACTTTCCTCATCCCTCCTTTATCACTGCTGCTGATGTCACTCACCTTCAAAGATACCTTTGGCAGCTCTCCAACATGTAAGCTTCGTGGGGCATGCAATAACTGCATAACAATTTAATAGCAATACATAGTCAGGTAGGGGCCTGAAACTCAGTACTGGTAAGTGTGTGTTATCGGTGTCCTATCGGGCCGATTGTGTAATGACAGGGTCCAATTCAGCGTGGGTTTTGCCACATCATTATCTTGAGGGGCTACATGTCCCATTGTCAACATTACAAGGCCAACATTTTCCAAACATTGTAGAGATTGTTGTCAACAATCCTCAGCCATAAATGTGTACAGACATGTGCAATTACAATGTGACAGTATGGATTAGTACACAATATAGGCAATCATCATAATGCCCAGATACCACTCTCCACCCATGGATCATACACAAACATGCTTGGCTCTTACTCTCCTACTCCCTCCCTTCCTTTTTTACTTTGTCTCTGTCTGTCTTTTTCACTCCCTCTCTGGTGGATGTGGAAAAGTACACCTGCTTTGCTTAGGCAGCAGCTTGAGTTTTGTAAGTGATGTTGATAATCAGCTGATGGCCTGTGCACGAATTGCAGTCACCCACAAGCTAATTGCACGTGAAACAGCTGTGGTATAATTCCTATCAACTGCATGGAAACATACTCCTATAACTAAGCACTTTATGTAGGTGGTGGCCCTTTTCCTTCACTGTGAGCAGGACTTCATGTGGGTGCTTGACAAACAGCATCACAAAGGGTAGTTGGATATACCTCTTACAACATACACTGTGGAGACATGCCAAGAAACAGGAGCTGGATGTCCCACACATGAGGACAGAATGTAAGTAGTGCTCTTCTACATTTGAAGTAATGTTGGTTTAACAGGGTTTGTGTGGATATGGCTGTTCTGCATGATTTAATATCTGTCATGACAGTGTTATGTGGTTGAGGAAACTCTCACCTGTAGGGCTATCTGCAGACTGGCCAGTGTTTGGAGTCTTACATGTGTTGTGTTACTCACACATTTTCTATCTTTAGAAATGCAGTAGCATACTCTGAAGATTGCAGTCTGTACATGGTGACAGCCATGTGAGTTACTGACTTCATATCCCTCAGAAGACATATGTCACAACAAACCCTTTTACATTAGTAAATATATGAGTTTATCACAGCAGCATGTCAATATCGGCCCTGTGTTTCTGCCTCCAGCCACAACTCTGTCAACATTTGTACATATGTCATGCAGTAAGAGGTGCATATGTTCAGTACATCATTATTTACTAACATCATACCTGATGACAAGACAGTGAGATATCAGACTGCTAGACTCGTTATGTATAGTAAGCCTTATATTTGAGGACAAAGCCTGGACATTCTGTTGTAGTGTGTACAGTAGTGAGGTCTGTTGACAGAGTGTATATTGTGAATATGTACCTTGGCCTATGTACAGCCTGTGGAAAATGTAATTATTCTTGGTCATGTTCTACCTGATGTTGCATGCTGCTCCAGTGTATGGTACCCTATCGGCGTACATGTTTGTAGGGCCAGACCGACACATGTCCCATGCCACAGTCAGGCATCGGAATGCACTGTGTATTGGCCCAGTATATGTAGGGTTAGTGTGTGAGTGGCACATATGAGGATGGTGTTGATCACACAGTCCATATACTGTAATATTAAGTACGCTTACCATATGTGACTGTGGCTGTGTTCACACTGGTTGTGGGTATGCGCTTTCACACAGGTGTCTATTACTCCATACTCCATGCTCTTACATGCCTGTAGACCCTGCTATATTTGCAGGTACATGTGAATTCCCCCATAAGAAATGTAGGCCAGTGTTGTGGCAGTCTGCCTGTAGTTTGCACAGTGATTTGTGACATGCCTAGCAGCTCAGTGTATTTATCCAGTGCGATGCTATGTCCAGATATTTGTCAGATGTACTGTTGCTGGGCCACCATAACTGTTGTGTATTTCTGACAAAGCAGTGGGATGCTGCACAGATGTATGTCACTAGCTAGTGGGTAGTATGTGGGCTTGTGACCTCTGCTCCTCCAGTTATTATGTGTCAGAACAGACAAGAATGTGTGAATGCATAAACTGTGTGAGCTTATCTACTCCAATATTTTCGTGACATCCCCATTTACATGGCTGTAAATATCCACTTTGTCAGGCTTGGTCCATACGTCTTGCACAAAGTGATTTTGTATATACCTCTGGACTGACCAGAGTGTGTCAGACTGTACATATTTATTGGTCATATCTCTGCTACACTCCACCAGATCATTACTGTGATTTCTGTGTACTGCACTATGATGATCTAATGATGTCTGTCAGTAACTGATGGCGTAGATGTCAAATCAGATGTGACTTCCCACACATTTCTGTTAAGACAACCCCTGTTACAATAACAACAGTTTACATTTATACCTGCAAAACTTACATGACATCCCCTTGCACTAAAAGGTTGTAACTACTGGTGCTGAGGTATGACTCCACTACATCTTATGGATATACGTTATACATGTATGTATGTTTATATATATATATATATATATATATATATATATATATATATATATATATATATATATATATATATATATATATATATATATATATATATATATATATATATACATACATATACACACACACACACACACACACACACACACACACATATATATATATATATATATATATATATGTTTACATATATACAGATATATATATATATATATATATACACACACACACACACACACACACACACACACAGATAGATCTATATATGACCATACATACAACGCAATATACAGATGTATATAAATACATATATATATGTGTATGTACATGTATACATATATCTACATATGTATATATATATATATATATATATATATATATATATATATATATATATATATATATATATATATATATACATATCCTTGTTATGTGTAAACATGACTGTTGTATGTACCTTCCCAGATGTATCACACCTTATTGATCCATGTGTATATTTAGATATAACAACATACTTGATTCAACACTAATATCACTAACAAGTACTACACAATTGTAGAAATCAAAACTGTGGTTCATTACTATTTAGTATGTGTACTGACAGATATATTAAAAAAAAAACAACAACCATCTTCACAGCTATGATGGCTTAGTGGTGATCTGCTGTGACTATAGTGTATAGGGTCCTGGGGTCAAGACCTGCAAGGGCTGTTTATTTTGTTGCTGGGCAGAACAAGGGTTGTTGGATACACAGTGGTTAAGGCAGTTTTGAGCAACTTTAAGCAGGTTTGTGCAACGGTAAGTGCTGCTAATGTATGGCTTAACGTATAGGCGCTTACACTGTTTCAGCTTCGCTTACCAGTGCGCAAATCTGCTTAGCATTTACATTTAAGCAATGCTTACACCTGCTAAGCATAACTCAGACCTGGGAACCAGTGACCACATACTAGGCTGATAAAAGAGCAGGGTAATGACATCTTTAATAAGTGTATTTAATTCCATGTACATAACATGTGCTGTCATTATAGGTTCATAGGTTGGTACTAGGCTATCAGACCTAGGGCCTATACAAGCCTAGCCATAACAATTCCCTGGCTATTTCTTCCCACACTATTTACTTCCCTGGACCCCTGTCTAGCAGGGCGACTGACGTGATCCCCGGGATGAATTTCCTTTCTCCCATCCAATTGTCAAGGTTCCTTTTGAAGAGGACCAAAGAGGCACTCTGCTTGACATGTATGGGCAATCTATTCCAGATTACAGTAGCATGGGGTGTGAGTCTGCTGTCTGGGACACCTGAGTATATATAGGCTTGTACAACACTCTTTTCCATTTGAATGTGTTTCATATGTGGGTAGTATCCCAGGTTATATGCAGTCACACTGGCATGTAGTGTATCATTACATTATTACTGTTGACAGTGCTTTCCCAAGTAAGAGTAGATTGCAGATTGTAGTACTGGAAACAAACAGCCCTGCATGCAAACATGGACTCTGAGTCCTTACTATTGTGTTCTTGGTGTGTGAGCTGTGTGTCATTAAGTATTTGCTACTGGATATTGATCTGACATGTGAATAGTAACTGTAGACTACTGTGTGTACAGGACATGTCATTGAGGGCTGCTGTCATGTAGTAATGGCATACCTATCAGCATCAGATGCTATCTGTCAATACATTCATCTTAATGCATAACCAGTTGGCTAGCTGATGTCTGTCTGTCCTCTGTACACATGTGCAGATGTCAGGTATCCATCTTGGCTGCTTACAGGCAATCTATGCTTGAGTGACACTGACATGTCTTCACAGCTGTGTTTTGAATGCCACAGCTAGGAATCCCCACCCTGTATGCACCACATGCCATGGATACCTCAACTACACTACCATAGTCAACGGAACATAATTGGGTACATGTCTCTAAGACAGACACTGACCATGTTATGTAATACATGTTGCATACATGTCAATTGGAACACATCACTGGCCCTCTCCAGGAGGCAACCAGATGATTGGATGTTGCATTTAACTCTTACCCTGAGGACCACTCCAGTGGCATCAGTTAATAAATGGCCTGCTGGCAAATGGCATGATACCACTGTACCCATATCCCCTACTCTTTCCATCTCTCCATGGACAATATCTTGGTACACACCTATGAACACCTGCACCTATGGACCCCAGTACTGACAAATGTGTCAGTGTGCATTACTGAGAATACCAGTGTCTGTGTGTTTGTAAACTTGTAGTTGATAATACCCTGAGGCCCTTCATACCCACTACACCACCTATTGCCATATGGCTGCTGCTGTAATGGACATTACAATGTACCTTGTTACACTCTTCACCCTACGGGCTACATGGAGATTGCAGTACCAGCAAAACACTGTTGTACAAATGGGTAGTTAGGCATGGGTTACCCTCTGAGTCCTGGCAAGTGTGTTTATGTGTGCAAGTGTGTATATTTGAAGGAGACTGCATTCTGAGACCACATTCCCCTCATACAATACACCTTGCCACACAGTATAAGGGATAGTGATGTTGCTGACTGTAGAAGAGCCATGACAAAGCATCACCCTACTATCCCTGTGGCATGTGCAATAGATGCATATCCCTGTAGTAGCACTCTTGAGGTAGACAAGGGGTTGTATTGCAGTCCTGGTCAATGTGTGATGGTAGGTATGTCAGGAGTATTATCATGGATTTTAGTGCATGCAATATCCAGTGTGGAGTGTGGGTACTGGATGTACTGTCTTTACACCATGGTACCCCCAGTACATGTCCGAAGGTCCACTGTATGGGGACCCATGTCACCATCAACCAAACAGGTAACTGATTACACTATCCAGCCCAATGATGCATGTGCTGTGTGCAACTTATCTGTTACAGAATGGACACACTGACAAGGTAGTTAGCACTGATAAACCCAGGTCTCTCAGATGTTTGTCAATGTGTATATGATAGTATGTCACACTATGTATTGTTCATAAACAACTGGTACATCCTCCATTACCATGCTGTACAAGGCCTGGTGATGTTCTTCGCTTAACAAGTGACCTTGGACACACCTCATCCTAAAAGCTGTGTGGTGTGTTCAATTAAGGCCACACACATTAGTAGCAATAAGTACCTAGGAAGGGGTTCTACTCTCAGTGATGCCAAGTAAGAGTGTATGTGTATGTGAAGGGATCTACTTCAGTTTGCAGAAAATACATGTCCCAGGAGGTCATCTGTCTGAGAACTGACTGGCAAATGCTAAAATTTCACAGGTATCATCTTGTGGAAATTCATTTCATTAAAACTAGTAGTAGACGTACAAATGCCCTCTTCCAACTGTATATCTGTACAGCAATACTGGGGTTGGTATATAGAGCTGGGTCTGGATCTTGTGGACACAGCCAACATCACTCACTTGTATACACCCCCTCAGACCTATCAGGTATGTGGCACATGCAGTAACTGTTATACAGACCTGGAACCAAAAACTCAAGCCAAAAGACTACAAATACAAAAACCAGCAGGCAGATCCAACAGGAAATCCAATGGTGGAAAAGTAATCATCCGACTCCATGGCAATGTGAAACACAAAAATGTTTAATAAATCCACATCAGGTACAAACAGCAAGGATTGAGCGCTTTCGTCTCCACCCTGGAGACCTCTTCAGAATCAATTAAAACAAGAAAAAGGCACTACTTTTATATACACACTAGTAAAATAATTAACACAATTAAGTTAATCACAATTACATTAATCACAGTTAAAATTAATGAACTGTTGTATCTCTGAAGCCCTTAAAGGTGTAACGTAGTAAGTTAAGACTGGTTTAAAAACCCACTCATATCTACTGTTTTCTTGTGTGTTAATTCAGATGTATGATAAAAAGAAGGGAGCGATGTTATTAAAGTGCCATCCACATACACAATGCCAAGTATTTTATATATATATATATATATATATATATATATATATATATATATATAAAAGTAAAATATATATAAAAATATATATAAAATTTATAATTAAATAAATAAATAAAACAATGGCATGATCGTAGCATAGTATATACAAATGTTATAATACAATTTTGAATGTGTGTAAATCTATACTGGTAAGAATAAATATAAATACAAGTAGATATAAATATAAATATAAATGATGTAACTATTATATGTATATATATATATATATATATATATATATATATATATATATATATATGTAAATAAATGAATATATAATATATTATGTTAATTAAATAGTGTGTAAAAATATATAGAGTAATAATGATAAAAGTGGTGATAAAAAATAGTGATAAAAACCATAAATGAAAAAAAGTTACCTCCTAGTACAAAAGGGGGGAAAGTGATATTATAGTGTGTAGGTATGTTTCTTTGGATCAGAAGCCAATAATTTTAAAGCCGGTGTGATAGATATACAATCATTCAGCCCTTTTCCATTGCACGCATCTAGTCTAAGCTGCCATATCATTTCCCTATATGCCAGTTTAGTTTCCCAATCACCCCCTCTATCAGGGGGCTCAACAATTTCCAGGACCCAGAATTTGAAATTGGCATTAGAACATACAATAGAATGCCTATATAATGCATTATTTACATTCTTACGATTAATATCTTTGATGTGTTCATATATTCTTCTGCGTAGGTGTCTCTCTGTTTTCCCTATGTAGAAGCACCAGCAGAATTTACAATATGCCAAGTAAACCAGGCCTTTTGTGTAACAACTACTGTATTTACTTGCTTTTAGAGTAGTTCGTAAACTAGGCAAATGTATCGACTTCTCACATGCTATAAAAGGACATTGAGGACATCTGTTACACCTAAAAGTCCCTCTCTTGTTACTAGTAGTAAAATAACTACCATAGCTAGGTCCATCCTTTCCATATTCTAATGTGTTCTTTAAATTATTATTTCTCCTATAACTATAAGTTAATTTATTCTTAAAAACCGTCACCCTCATAGGCATTGCTTTAAACATTTCCCATACACTGTTAATACATCTCCTGAGCCATTCAATATTATTGTGGTAGGTTAGGGTCAAATATGGAGTGTTTTTCATTTGACTCCCATTTCTCCCTTCATTATCTGACGTGTTAGTCTCGTTACTAATTAGTGTGTTACTGTTCGGTAAACCACAACTAAGTAATGGGGCATATCTAGTGCACCTATGTGTTATAACCCACTTCTTTGTGTCGTCAATCAAATCACATGGATAACCTCTTTGTAAAAACATGTTATTCAGTGTATTTAATTCTTTTAAAAACTCATCCTCTTCACTTGTCATTCTAGAAACCCTAATCATCTGTCCTTTTACCACATTCTTTTTCAATACTAGAGGGTGATCACTTTCGAAATGTAAATATGCATTTGAGAAATTCTCTTTCCGATAAATGGCAGATGTATATCTTTTTGTTATTTCATCTTTCATTAATTTAACATCCGAGTAGTGAATAACATTCTTTTGAACCTCATGTGTAAAACTAAGGAATGATGTACTCTTATTAATATATTCAATAAAATTATAAATATCTTTTTCAGGACCTTTCCATAAAATAAGAATATCATCCAAAAATCTATAGTAGCTATGTATATGCTGGTAATATTCCGATGTAAAAACGTAGTTCTTTTCCCAATAAAGCATGACAATATTTGCGTAAATGGGAGCACATGCTGCTCCCATTGCTACCCCTTCAATTTGGTGGTAATATTCTCCCTGAAACTAAATATAATTATTCCTCGGTATCAATTCCATGTTTTCAAGTATAATACGGAATTCATCGGGTTCCAAAAAGTCCATTTCTATAAGTATTTTCTCAAACCATTCTATACTATTTTCATGGGGTATCACCATGAAAAGATCTTTGACATCAATAGTTATAAAAATAATCTTGTCATTGTAACTCTCATTATTTATTTTTCTTAGTAAATCCCATGAGTCAATTAATATGTGCTGGTATTTCAAGTGGTATCCTTTTAACTTAATGTCAATATATATTGCTAATGGTTGTGTTTTTGAGCCTTGTGCTGACACAATAGGTCTCATGGGGGGATCATTTATACATTTATGAATTTTAGGGATGCCGAAGATCGCTGGTATAACTGGTTTGCTAACTTTAAAAAATTCATATAGGTCTTTGTCATAAAGGCCTTGCAATAAGTTGTCCTCTATAATATAATCTATTTTTTGGTAAGAAATATTTATTTCATTTTTCGATACCGTAGTATAACTCTTACTGTTATTGAGTATATTCAGCATTGTTCTGGTATAATCCCATTGGTCCATAATGACCATGCCTCCCCCCTTGTCAGGTTTCATAATTCTAACTTTGTTATTCTCTTTTAGTGATTTAAGAAGCTCCTTTTCTTCATGAGTTAAATTAGTCACATTTGTGTTGTTGTTTCGAGGATAATTGCTTCTAATAACACTACAGAGGACATTCTCAAAACTTTGAATGTCGTGTTGAAGTGGTGGGTTATAAGTACTACGTCTTTTTAAACACCTGGACTCACTTACGCCTTCTATATCTTTAAAAATGACTGAGAAATTCAACCTTCTTGTAAAAAGTTTTATATCCAGTAAAATATTACTAATACTGGGTATTTGGTATGGCACAAAAGTAAAACCTTTGGTAAAAAGTTTAAAAAAAGTGTTATCAATCACCAATTCTGTAAAATTGAAAATATTAAAGTCATTGGATGAACAAATAATAGAATTAACTTGCTCACTTCCACCTTCATTATCTGTATAAGAACATTGTGAAACAAGATCAATATTCACATCCACTTTCCCTATAGTTGTATTTATCTTCTGTTGCGTCGGTAGTCCCCCACCACCTGAGCATAGGATTGTTGCTGTGGAATCCTGTTTTTTAACCTCTGTGATCTCCTTGGGCCAAATTCCTCTAAAGGGAAATTATTAGTATAATAACCTTCCTGATAATCAACAACCGTATTACATACATCACCCTCTACCTGTGGGCTGTGGTATTCAGCAATGTTATCCACATGTTCCCCCACCTTCGTTTGATCAGCATAATGTGCATTGATATGATAATTACCACCCCGATCATAATGTGCTCTGTGGTAGGAAGTGTTATCACTATAGGCAGTGTTAGACTCATAGTCTTTCAAGTCTCTTCTCAATTTTGAAATGATTGGGGTGGTAATTATCATATCAATGCACATTATGTTGATCAAACGAAGGTGGGGGAACATGTGGATAACATTGTTGAATACCACAGCCCACAGGTAGAGGGTGACGTATGTAATACGGTTGTTGATTATCAGGAAGGTTATTATACTAATAATTTCCCTTTAGAGGAATTTGGCCCAAGGAGATCACAGAGGTTAAAAAACAGGATTCCACAGCAACAATCCTATGCTCAGGTGGTGGGGGACTACCGACGCAACAGAAGATAAATACAACTATAGGGGAAGTGGATGTGAATCTTGATCTTGTTTCACAATGTTCTTATACAGATAATGAAGGTGGAAGTGAGCAAGTTAATTCTATTATTTGTTCATCCAATGACTTTAATATTTTCAATTTTACAGAATTGGTGATTGATGACACTTTTTTTAAACTTTTTACCAAAGGTTTTACTTTTGTGCCATACCAAATACCCAGTATTAGTAATATTTTACTGGATATAAAACTTTTTACAAGAAGGTTGAATTTCTCAGTCATTTTAAAGATATAGAAGGCGTAAGTGAGTCCAGGTGTTTAAAAAGACGTAGTACTTATAACCCACCACTTCAACATGACATTCAAAGTTTTGAGAATGTCCTCTGTAGTGTTATTAGAAGCAATTATCCTCGAAACAACAACACAAATGTGACTAATTTAACTCATGAAGAAAAGGAGCTTCTTAAATCACTAAAAGAGAATAACAAAGTTAGAATTATGAAACCTGACAAGGGGGGAGGCATGGTCATTATGGACCAATGGGATTATACCAGAACAATGCTGAATATACTCAATAACAGTAAGAGTTATACTACGGTATCGAAAAATGAAATAAATATTTCTTACCAAAAAATAGATTATATTATAGAGGACAACTTATTGCAAGGCCTTTATGACAAAGACCTATATGAATTTTTTAAAGTTAGCAAACCAGTTATACCAGCAATCTTCGGCATCCCTAAAATTCATAAATGTGTAAATGATCCCCCCATGAGACCTATTGTGTCAGCACAAGGCTCAAAAACACAACCATTAGCAATATATATTGACATTAAGTTAAAAGGATACCACTTGAAATACCAGCACATATTAATTGACTCATGGGATTTACTAAGAAAAATAAATAATGAGAGTTACAATGACAAGATTATTTTTATAACTATTGATGTCAAAGATCTTTTCACGGTGATACCCCATGAAAATGGTTTAGAATGGTTTGAGAAAATACTTATAGAAACGGACTTTTTGGAACCCGATGAATTCCGTATTATACTTGAAAACATGGAATTGATACTGAGGAATAATTATATTTACTTTCAGGGAGAATATTACCACCAAATTGAAGGGGTAGCAATGGGAGCAGCATGTGCTCCCATTTACGCAAATATTGTCATGCTTTATTGGGAAAAGAACTACGTTTTTACATCGGAATATTACCAGCATATACATAGCTACTATAGATTTTTGGATGATATTCTTATTTTATGGAAAGGTCCTGAAAAAGATATTTATAATTTTATTGAATATATTAATAAGAGTACATCATTCCTTAGTTTTACACATGAGGTTCAAAAGAATGTTATTCACTACTCGGATGTTAAATTAATGAAAGATGAAATAACAAAAAGATATACATCTGCCATTTATCGGAAAGAGAATTTCTCAAATGCATATTTACATTTCGAAAGTGATCACCCTCTAGTATTGAAAAAGAATGTGGTAAAAGGACAGATGATTAGGGTTTCTAGAATGACAAGTGAAGAGGATGAGTTTTTAAAAGAATTAAATACACTGAATAACATGTTTTTACAAAGAGGTTATCCATGTGATTTGATTGACGACACAAAGAAGTGGGTTATAACACATAGGTGCACTAGATATGCCCCATTACTTAGTTGTGGTTTACCGAACAGTAACACACTAATTAGTAACGAGACTAACACGTCAGATAATGAAGGGAGAAATGGGAGTCAAATGAAAAGCACTCCATATTTGACCCTAACCTACCACAATAATATTGAATGGCTCAGGAGATGTATTAACAGTGTATGGGAAATGTTTAAAGCAATGCCTATGAGGGTGACGGTTTTTAAGAATAAATTAACTTATAGTTATAGGAGAAATAATAATTTAAAGAACACATTAGAATATGGAAAGGATGGACCTAGCTATGGTAGTTATCTTACTACTAGTAACAAGAGGGGGACTTTTAGGTGTAACAGATGTCCTCAATGTCCTTTTATAGCAGGTGAGAAGTCGATAAATTTGCCTAGTTTACGAACTACTCTAAAAGCAAGTAAATACAGTAGTTGTTACACAAAAGGCCTGGTTTACTTGGCATATTGTAAATTCTGCTGGTGCTTCTACATAGGGAAAACAGAGAGACACCTACGCAGAAGAATATATGAACACATCAAAGATATTAATCGTAAGAATGTAAATAATGCATTATATAGGCATTCTATTGTATGTTCTAATGCCAATTTCAAATTCTGGGTCCTGGAAATTGTTTAGCCCCCTGATAGAGGGGGTGATTGGGAAACTAAACTGGCATATAGGGAAATGATATGGCAGCTTAGACTAGATGCGTGCAATGGAAAAGGGCTGAATGATTGTATATCTATCACACCGGCTTTAAAATTATTGGCTTCTGATCCAAAGAAACATACCTACACACTATAATATCACTTTCCCCCCTTTTGTACTAGGAGGTAACTTTTTTTAATTTATGGTTTTCATCACTATTTTTTATCACCACTTTTATCATTATTACTTTATATATTTTTTACACACTATTTAATTAACATAATATATTATATTATATATTCATGTATTTACATATATATATATATATATATATACATATAATAGTTACATCATTTATATTTATATCTACTTGTATTTATATTTATTCTTACCAGTATAGATGTACACACATTCAAAACTGTATTATAACATTTGTATATACTATGCTACGATCATGCCATTGTTTTATTTAATTATAAATTTTATATATATTTTTATATATTTTTATATATATATATATATATATATATATATATATATATATATATATATATCAAATACTTGGCATTGTGTATGTGGATGGCACTTTAATAACATCACTCCCTTCTTTTTATCATACATCTGAATTAACACACAAGAAAACAGTAGATATGAGTGGGTTTTTAAACCAGTCTTAACTTACTACGTTACACCTTTAAGGGCTTCAGAGATACAACAGTTCATTAATTTTAACTGTGATTAATGTAATTGTGATTAACTTAATTGTGTTAATTATTTTACTAGTGTGTATATAAAAGCAGCGCCTTTTTCTTGTTTTAATTGATTCTGAAGAGGTCTCCAGGGTGGAGACGAAAGCGCTCAATCCTTGCTGTTTGTACCTGATGTGGATTTATTAAACATTTTTGTGTTTCACATTGCCGTGGAGTCGGATGTTTGCTTTTCCACATTGGATTTCCTGTTCATCTGCCTGCTGGTTTTTGTATTTGTTATACAGACCTGTGACTTGTGTTGAGCTGTACCCAGGATATAGCACAGTCAAGGTGTCGACACAGTGTCATATCCCTTGTAGAAAACAACAGCAAACCGACATTCTGCTGACACACAGACACCTACAACACAAATGGAATACATTATGGGAGACCACAATCACTCACTGTTAATAACAGCTATAAAGTGTCATGGCTGGACAGCTAAACATCCTAACATGTAAGCATTAAACTGAAAACATGCTACACAGCATTACAGTGGTACATCATAGTACAGTCACCCTGTCCATCAGAACCATATTAGCCTGCCCCTGCATCAATGTTATGGATGACAGGGATGTGGCACAGGTATCATCATATGCAAAGGGTGTGTTGTGGGTTTGCCAGAGACCTAGGCTGAGCCATTTGTTGGACATTGTGTGTGTGTTAGGGGGTTTCGTTATTAATTGGGCTGTGCAAGTGTGGCTTGTGTAGGTATGGGGTTGCCTTAGCTATGTTGGTGTTGTGTGGTGTATGCATGTAGACAGTTATGCCATGTGACTGCCTATACAGGGGTTTGTTGGACAGCTGCAGATGGTACCTGGCAAGGTGTGCAGTTCACTATCTCTGGCCACAAACATGAGAACTGTGCCTGCTAGGGGTTCCACAGGCACTACCAGGTTCAAGCCAAGATATGGTACTCTCCCCTGATGATGAAATATGTCCACTGGATCTGGGTCCCTCTTGTGACCGGCCAGGGCCACATGCACATGGCCTGCTATGTTGTGGTGTGGAAAGCACCCCCCTACAGTGCTAGTGCTGGTACTGCCACTACAGGAGCGGCTCTGACTTGTTGCATGTCCATGTCAACCTCCACCTGTTGGTGAAGCTGGCCTACGTCCACGTAGCCGTCACACTTCTCCCACCATATGCTCAAGCACAAGACATTCCACGGTCAAGGATTCCCACCATCTCACTCAACCATCTATCCAGGACCGCTGCAAAATAATGGTGGGCACCTGCAAGATCACGGATGTTGTCAATAACAGCGGAATGAGTAGCTGTCTGGAGCCTCAGACCCTGTCAGGTATAATGTTCCATATGTGCCTGCACCTCCATGATGGCCTGAAACATGCGTCTGGTGACACCAGCTGTGGCAGTTCTGCCAGGGGCATGATGACCAGCAGCCCTCCTATGAGCACCCCTGTACATCTGCCTGTGTGGTACCTTGCCTGGCATCCAGCTATGGCTGATGTGTCCAGACACACGTGCTATAGATACCACACTGTCTTGTCTCATGCCACCACCAGCCAACTGTCCCTCATCTTTGGCCACTGGAGATGGGGTATGTATAGGCAATGTGACTGCGTGTGGGGATGGGGTGGATAACAGTGGGATGTCAAATGATGGCACAGCTTCAGTCCCTGACAACCCTGCCTGTGCCTCACCACACCTATCATTATTGTCAGAGTCTGTATGGACACAAACATCAGTTTGCCTGCAGGAGGGACCCTGACCCACCTCACCACCTATGAGGGGGAAACAAGAAATGCACTTTAAGACCTGTACGTCATTGCTATACTGTACACACACACACACACACACACACACACACACACACACACACCCACTTACAGGTGTGGTTGCACAAGGATATTGCACACAGACATCTCATTACCCATCTGTCAACATGCATGACACATGGCACTCAACAGCATGCCCTGCAGCTATAATCAATCCCTGTTACCAACATTACACATCTCTGTGATGCCTGAGTTGTGTTAGTAGGTGATGCCCCTTCCCCTGGAACACACTGCACCCATGTACACAGTATTGCTGTGCACCTGCTCAGCACCCTGGCATGTACTGTGCACCATACCCCACAGGTGTACACGCCACTGCTGAATGTGTATATGTGTGTAAGTTATGTTTGCTCTGCTGCTCACAGCCCCTATGTGTTTTTCCGACACATACCTGGGATGATATGTGGACAGATGTCAATAGTGAATGCCTGATGTCTGATTTGCAGATCTCATCATCAGTGGTGCATGTGTGACCAATAAAATACAATTACACTAACAACCTTCAAACCTTACTGTGGCTATGAGGAGTGTACACACCCTTATTGACATGGCACCCTTTTCCTTGAAATGCCATGGGGCCACAGTACTGCATATTTTAACATTACATGGACCTGACATGTGACGTATGACCTGTGCAATCAAATGCAGTATCAAACAAATGTGACTGAGATGCATACAATATGTGGGCACATAAGTGTGCACACCCTTAACATGATGGTTTGTTGCACCAACTGTTAAGTGTACTACAGCTGTCACTTTTCCTGGAAGGGGTATACTAGCATGGCCCATTTGCACTTGTCAGTATTTGGTCACTCTGCCCTACAAATGTCCCCCAACTCTGCAATAATGCAAAGTCAACTCATGTGCACAGCCCTTAGAGGTCACACAGTGCCTTCACTACTGCTGTGGAGTCAGGGTTATGTCTGCCACAATTCATGACCTTCACTGTGTGCATATACAGCCATTTTTAGTGAGCTTTGGATGTCTGCTTCAGTTCACTGTTGTGTTTCAGGACGACACCCCTTCCCATCCTCAGCCTTTTTGCAGATGCTTGACAACTATGGGCTACACACTGAGTGTCATTTTGCAGTGTCCCAAACCCAGACCACCGTGTGTACCGGCCTAGTCCTGCTAATGAACGGCAAACATACAGCTGTGCACTGGCATCAGCAAGGTACAGATGGGGCTGGTGGGCCTAAGGTGGAGTGAGGTGTTGCTTGTGCAGCACATGTATCTTAATTGATACTGTCTGTACGTTTCGAACTTGGTCTTGGTAAATCATTACACATTACAACACATGCCTTTGGAGGACATTTAATTTTATGCATATGCTACCTGTAGTGAGCCCTGGCTGATGTTTCCTGTGGAACAACTGTCCCATCTGATTACCCTAACCCACACTTATGCAGAGTCTAGGCAATTGTCGACACAGGTAATGCACAGCCAGTACTTGCTAGACATTCCTGCTACTCCCTCAGTGTTGCGGCATGTTTCTAGGCAGCCTCCATGACCAGTTTACAACATGTGTCATCATCTGTCTTGGATGGCCATCTGTTTATTTTCTACATTAATGTTGTCCCACACATCCTCATCACATACATGACTGTCTGCACTGTTTACCATGGTATATGCAATGGTGAGGTAAGGCTACATGTCCCACTCCTGCATGCTACCTGTTGGGTATAGGATCCATTCCATGGCTTGTAAGATGTGTGCAAGCCATGGCTGCCTCTGTTGCATGTGAGTGGAAAAATGTGACGGACATACATCTTGGACAGCAGACCATTTTTTGGTGTGACATTGAGGACCTGTACTTGCTGGAAGGTGCATACTCATGAAGAGTGAATGCTGTCAGTACCTCAAAAGCTGCTTCCACAATATGTTATTTGGGGTGTGTGCACACATATGCTTCCAGTGTTTGTTAAGGTGTGGATTCCCTACATTTGCTGCCCTAACATAGGATTCCAGATTACACATTCATTGCTCATTTTAGGACCATATTACAGGTTGTAAGGGTTGTGGAACGTGGTATTGTGATATGCCGTTGTGTAGATCTGTAACAGTTGCCATTGTAATAGTGGTATATACACTGTTGTAGCCACTGCATAAGGGTGATGTTTCAGACATGTTCCTCCTGTAGGCCATTTGTCCCACCATTATGCTCATCTTTGTGCACACATCTTGCAATTACAGGTTGCTAGTTATATTGTAGGACTCTTACATACCCTTCAGATATGCCACCATGGTAACCACTGTGATGCAGTGCAGTTAACAGCAACAATAAGTGAACATGTACAGCATGCATTATGGGTAGGTGTCTTAAATGTGTGCTTGGCAAATACCATGGCCATAACATGGCCGGTGTATTGGAAAACCTGAACAAACACCATACTCACAGCTGCTGCCCCACATGTATAACAGAAGGACCTACCTAGTTGTGTGAGAGATTTGATGTCAGTAGCCACACTCGTGCCATTGGTACAGGGTGGAGCTGCATTTCAGTACATCAAAAGTACAAACACACAATACTACAGATTATACACATCTGTTCATTACTACAATGGAGCAACAGACTTTATATATTTTATCTCACATATGCATGATTAAACTCCACAGATGCAGATGGATAAGCAACAGTGGTCTACTGATGTGCCCTGGGGCCATACCTGCATGCTCCTCGTCCATTGTGTGGGTAGCACCCACCTCCACAATGCTATCTGCTGGATCTTGTCTTTGCTGGTGGGCAGGTGCCCCGAGGCATGTGTCGGGGGGGGCTAGATGGCATGACCCCCCCCCATGGCTAGCTGGTCACTCCTAACTGCAGCAGCATGCTGATGGGCATCGCGGACGAGGTCAGTGCACTGATGTCGGACCTGCTCATAACTGCGGTTAAGCGGGCTGACATAGTTTACTCTGTGGATGAGCTCGTTCCACAGGGCGGTCCTCTCCTGCAGATCATGGGCTGTATGGTCAAACAGGGTGTGGTAGTGCTGCTCCAGGTAGTTCATTATGACTTCATTTTCCTGGGAGGAATAAAGTGGTAAACGCTCTCTAGACATGGTACATGAAAGACATACTGAGGAAAAAAGGTCTGAGGACCTTATACTGCAAGGATATAATAGTTGTTAATTGACGTCTCTGTCTCCCCCACCATATCTGCAACAATAATCTGTACACACAACTCAACAGGTATATTTACAGCAAACCTACTGTTGGGACATATATCGTATTGTACGACAAATAGTGCAATGTGTTTCTAGTCATGTCCCATGTTGAAACACTATCATTGCTGGCCTGTTGCTAGCAATGTCACCTGCATGCCATTGTAATGGCCACTATGGTTCCATATATGCATGTGCTCTGTTTGCTATGTGACTGCTCCAAATCTGGTGTTTTGTGTTAATGGTGATATCGATGCATGCTGTTAGACTTAGTCCTGGATTGTGTGGACTATTATTACCCACATATGTTCTATAACTGTGACACAATGGCATGTTTGGGAAGCCTGTTCCCAGCAAAACCACCACTCCCACCTCATCCAGCCATGTTACCAGGCCACAGCACATTCTGGACCCACCCTGGGACCTCATCATCTGCTGGACCTGTACTACCTTCAGGTGGCACCACCCCAGGGGATGGTGTGTGTTCCCCCCGGGAGCACACACAGACAGGATCCTGTCACCTGAAGTCAGGTCCAGGGTCTGGTGCATAGGGAGCTCCACAGAGACTTGGGGGATGTGCTACGCCACCTTGAGGCCCTCGGTACACAATTAGAGGGTCCCCATGCTCCTCCTGTTCAGCCCCCAGTTCAGGCACCTTCAGGGCCGTGAAGGTGCAGTTGTGACTGCCCATGGATGGAGACCTTGGTCTCACTGTTTCCATTTGGGGGCTCATGGACTTCCACTTTCCAAACACCACTCTCAATCCAAGGTGTTAACCCACCACATGTGTCATATACCGCTACTGTATACTGTCTTGTCTGTCTTTCAACCTAAGCTACCTCCCCAAATATATGTACTATCCTTCCCCAACATACCAATCTCACCTTAAAATAAGGGCATTGTGTGCCCAGCATGGATTTCACACCAGACATAACTGTCCATTTTGCACCCGCTTACTACTGTATGTATGTATATATATATATACATATATATATATATATATATATATATATATATATATATATATATATATATATGTGTGTGTGTGTGTATGTGTGTGTGTGTGTGTGTGTGTGTGTATATGTGTGATGTTTTCTCACACATATCATGCAGCACTGTCATTCAACAGCAGGGGAAATGTATTGCTATATATATATATATATATATATATATATATATATATATATATATATATATATATATATATGGGTCTACTTTACATACCCGAAACGTTATTCACCGACACTCCGTTGACCGACACCTAAAGACCGACAGTACTAGATACCAAAACTGTAACACGCCAACGATCGTAATCCCGACAATTGCACTTAACAGCAAATCACGTAATATTCAGCATTACTATATCAGTGTACCATACATCTACAGGGAAGTAGCCTATCATGATCAGTATTTTGAAACCTCCTCAAATACATCACCAATAGTGTGATACTGCTCACAAATACTGATCATGGTAGGCTACTTCCCTGTAGATGTATGGTACACTGATATAGTAATGCTGAATATTACGTGATTTGCTGTTAAGTGCAATTGTCGGGATTACGATCGTCGGCGTGTTACAGTTTCAGTATCTAGTACTGTCGGTCTTTAGGTGTCGGTCAAAGGAGTGTCGGTGAATAACGTTTTGGGTATGTAAAGTAGACCCATATATATATATATATATATATATATATATATATATATATATATATAGATATATATATATATATATATATACACACACACACACACACACACACACATATATGGGTGTGTGTGTGTGTGTGCTTGTATACATGTAAACATACACACATTTTATATATATATATATATCTATATACTGACTGGCAAAACTGTTCCAGTCATAACCCACTCTCCCATACTAACCTACATGGCCTAACCCAACTCATCACTTCCCCCACAAGAACAGACAAGAGAACCAAACACCAATCCACTCTAGATTGGATACTCGTATCCCACCCATCACTGATATCCCTAGCAGGGTGTCTACCAGGCACCCTGAGTGACCACCAAGCCAAATTTGTACTCAGATCAAAATAACCACAACTGCCCCAAATATCTATGAGCCTAATTAGAAACAAAAAAGGCTTTAACCGCTCCAACTTTATAAACGACCTAAAAATGTGCAACTGGACCCCCCCCTAAAAAACCTACCTCTTGATGAAGTTGTACTATACTATATTTCAATACTACCTTCTTAAACACCCTTAACCATCACGTCCCCTCCAGAACAACAAGAATTAAAACTAAATATGCCCCCTGGTTGACCCCAGACACAAAATCCCTCCTCAAAAAAAGAAACAAGGCCTGGACCTCAACAGTAAATCCCAATTGAATAAACAAATATACTTTGCACACAGTCAAAAACCACTTGTAAAACCAAACCAAAAAAAGCGAACAGGAAACCAACCAATGGAAAAAATGCAGGAAACTCCAAGAAATAGCGTAATAGAACCTCTTTAATAACCGCTTTCGTCCGTGGACTTCTTCAGAATACAAAATATTTAAAAACCAAGCATTTAAATACACTCTATGAGTCATCAAACAATTAATCAATTATCAATTATCTAAAAATAATCCCAATTAATTAAAAACCCAGAGGCAAAGACATTACTTAAAAAAGGAAGAAAAATGGCTTTTGTCAATAACTAATTTACTGTTTTTAAAAACATTTAATATTAATAGACTCATTTAAGCCAAGATGTTTATCAGCTTTCAATTTAATTTGCCATAATGTCTCCCTTTGCTCAACAAAATTCTTGAAATCTCCACCTCTAATATCTGGTTTCACAACCTCAATAACAGTAAATAAAAACTTTTTAAAATTATTACAAACAAGAGAATGCTTGAACAGTGCATTGTTTTCGTCATGGGTTTTCATGTTGTAAATATGTTCACGAATACGAGTTTTAAGGCTCCTGGTGGTCATTCCAACATAAAAGCTGGACAGGTACTACATAAACTAACATAAATAACCCCTTTTGTACCACAATTGACATGTTCAGGCACCTGAAAAGTCTCATCAATACTATCTATAACTATAACAGGTCCTTTGGCTATGTACCTGCACATGTTACAGTTGTTACAGGCAAACATACCTTTCCTCAAAATGTTGGGGGCCAGTTGTTTAAATTTGTTATTTTCCAAAGCTTTCTTAGTATTATAGGTGTTTCTAAAAACAAAGTTTGGCTTATTACCCACTACCTTGGAAATGTCATGATTCCCTTGCAAAATTTTCCAATTCCTTTCTAAAATTTGCCTAATACCATAACCATCAATGCTCATATCTAATGAACAAACACATTTATTAAAACATTTATCCCCTGCAACATTGTTGCAAGCAAAAACCAGGTTCTCAGATTTATTATAACTTAATATTGCTGGATAATGTGTTTGTCGCTTCTCCAAAATTTCATTAACTGTTTCATTTAACAGTGTTAAGGGGTACCCCCTTTGTTGAAACATAAACTTGATGAATTTAATTTCATCCATAAGGTCTTTATCTTTTGATGTCATTCTACATGCCATGATAAATTGCCCCTTAGGAATGTTTTTAATAATGTGTCTAGGATGAGCACTAAAAAAATGAACATAACTATTCGTAAAGGTCTCCTTACGGTAAATTTTACTGTTGAATCTCTTGTCCAGCTGATCCCACCAAAACAAGACATCCAAAAAATTGATGACCAAACCAAAACTGCCTAACGTAAATTTTAAAAAACAACCCAATTTGTTCATGTCAGTGATGAATTGATCCACTGTGTTCTTGTTCCCCTCTATAATAAAAATCAAGTCATCAACAAACCTTGAATAAAACAAAATTGAAAATTTAACTTTTAATATACTCAAAAAAACTTCTTCCCACCAAATCATAACTAAATTGGCATACGATGGTGCAGCTGATGACCCCATTGCTACACCACGTTTTTGCCTGTAGAACTTGTCTCCGAATAAAAAATAATTGTTCTGTAACAAAATATCCAAAAATCTACAAATAGTAGATATCTGTCCTGTGCTGTATTCACTGCATTTGCCCAGAATGATACGAATGGCTTCAACCCCTTCATCGTGGGGGATACAGGTGAATAAAGAGATGACATCAACAGTAAAAATAATGTGCTTTTCTGAATTGAAAACGTTTTCTATGGCAAATTGATTTAATTTATTTAGAAAGTGCCAGGAATCTTTAAGAAAGGAATCCTGTTTGGCCACTAAAGGACCTAATGTAGCATCTATAACCAAAGAAATTCCCTCTGTTAAAGAATGTGGAGAAGAGACTATCGGACGAAATGGTGGATCAATACAGTTTTTGTGTGTTTTGGGAATACCAAAAAGAACCCCAATCCTGGGGTTCTCAGTCACACAAAATTCATATACGTCCAAATCAATTTCATTGGACATCAAAGCCTCATACAGGAATGAGTGAATCAATCTTTCTTTCCTTTTAATATCATACAAAGTTGTAACCTCATACTCGTCCTGATTTTCTAACAATTCCAACATTTTTAAACGATACGATTCTTGTGACATAACAACTATATTGCCACCTTTATCGCTTCTCATGAACCTTAGTGTGTTATTTTTTTGACGTAAATCATTAAAAGCTTTTCTTTCTTCATAATTTAAATTATGTTGGTATCTATCATTATTCCCTAACAACATTTCTAACTCTTTTAAACACATTTCTTCAAAAACTTTTATGGTGTGAACCAATGGGGGATTGTAGGTGGAATGCTTTTTGAGCACATTATTGTTGATGGGAATATCGTGTAAAATATAAGATAAATTAAGTTTCCTAACAAATCTTTTTATATCAACAACAGTCCTGCCATAGTTTGCCTTATTTGTAGGTACAAAATTTAAACCCAAACGTAAAACATTAAGTTCTCCATTAGTAAAAGTAATGTCAGTCAAATTGATAATGTCAAAACAATCAGTTTGTTCAGTTACATCTCGTCCCCCGACGAATTTGAGCCTAGGAATGTCCGGCTCCTGGTAAAAACAGTTTTCTTTACCATGGTGTTCTTTTTCCCTAAAAAATTAGAATTATTAGATGGGGCTGGAACAACCCCATCACCAGGTTTAGAATTAATGTCAGTATTCTTAAAATTAGATTGTTCAGTATCAGCTTCGTTGTTGTCCATGCTGACAACACTAACAGGTTGCCGCGTTGCATCCGCTGAAGGGAAAACTTCCCTAATGTCAGTAACAGTACCAAAATTAGAAGGTTGAAGTTCTTTTTTCCAACTGGAGTTTGAACCAGAGCCATAATGTTGTACATTTTTACTGTTAACTACATAACTATAATTGCGTTTGTTAACATTTGAAAAAGATGACGCTTTCCCGGTAAACTCCCTGTTACCAGGCATAAAATGATTGTAAGCAGAGTTATCTTTATAAGCGGCAATGTCTCGCTGTAACTTAGCGTGCTTTCTATTTGTAATTTCAATTGAATGCCTTTCAACCTCTTCTAACATAACGTTACAAGAGTCAGCCATGCTTTTGTCGGCACAATTAATTTCATGTTCCAACTGATTAATTTCATCTTTTAAAAAAGACATTTTGACAGAATTGTTTTCTATAAGCAATTTTAGAAAGGACATACCTGCCTCGTTGAAAAAAGACACCAACTTGTCAAACATAGGATCACCGACATGTACGCCGTTAGGGCATTTAAAAAATCTTAGCCCTTTCGGCATAATTCTTAGTTCGATACAATGCTCAAAATAACAGTTCTCCACAGTTAAAGAGCGATATCTCTTTAATAATTTGGTCAATACCTCACGCTTTTTATTGATTTCTTCTTCCTGATGGGGTTGATAGTTTAAGAGCTTCCCAAAAGGATTAACAAAGGGCTTAAGTAAAGAATTAACCCCGGAAACATAAGCCCGGGTTTGAGGAAGAATAGGTGCATTGTCTTTATCCGTCCTTCTAACGTTGGTAGATGCGCCGTGAGGTTCTACCTCAATAACGGTATCCAATTCCTTAAAGGACCCACTCAGGCTAAGGGCATTCGCCGCTGGTGAAGATGAAGCAGTTGCTTTCGCTACTAAAAACTTTAGCGATTTTTGAATGTCAACGAGTGTAGAAATTAATAAGCTGTTAACATCCTTGTTTGAGTCACAACCAGGAGTTGGATGTGTACTCATGTTTAACAGTTGCTCGTCGATTTCCTCATCCATAGTGGTACAAAAAAACACACAGTCAAAAACCACTTGTAAAACCAAACCAAAAAAAGCGAACAGGAAACCAACCAATGGAAAAAATGCAGGAAACTCCAAGAAATAGCGTAGTAGAAACTCTTTAATAACCGCTTTCGTCCGTGGACTTCTTCAGAATACAAAATATTTAAAAAACCAAGCATTTAAATACACTCTATGAGTCATCAAATAATTAATCAATTATCAATTATCTAAAAATAATCCCAATTAATTAAAAACCCAGAGGCAAAGACATTACTTAAAAAAGGAAGAAAAATGGCTTTTGTCAATAACTAATTTACTGTTTTTTAAAAAACATTTAATATTAATAGACTCATTTAAGCCAGGATGTTTATCAGCTTTCAATTTAATTTGCCATAATGTCTCCCTTTGCTCAACAAAATTCTTGAAATCTCCACCTCTAATATCTGGTTTCACAACCTCAATAACAGTAAATAAAAACTTTTTAAAATTATTACAAACAAGAGAATGCTTGAACAGTGCATTGTTTTCGTCATGGGTTTTCATGTTGTAAATATGTTCACGAATACGAGTTTTAAGGCTCCTGGTGGTCATTCCAACATAAAAAGCTGGACAGGTACTACATAAAGTAACATAAATAACCCCTTTTGTACCACAATTGACATGTTCAGGCACCTGAAAAGTCTCATCAATACTATCTATAACTATAACAGGTCCTTTGGCTATGTACCTGCACATGTTATAGCTGTTACAGGCAAACATACCTTTCCTCAAAATGTTGGGGGCCAGTTGTTTAAATTTGTTATTTTCCAAAGCTTTCTTAGTATTATAGGTGTTTCTAAAAACAAAGTTTGGCTTATTACCCACTACCTTGGAAATGTCATGATTCCCTTGCAAAATTTTCCAATTCCTTTCTAAAATTTGCCTAATACCATAACCATCAATGCTCATATCTAATGAACAAACACATTTATTAAAACATTTATCCCCTGCAACATTGTTGCAAGCAAAAACCAGGTTCTCAGATTTATTATAACTTAATATTGCTGGATAATGTGTTTGTCGCTTCTCCAAAATTTCATTAACTGTTTCATTTAACAGTGTTAAGGGGTACCCCTTTGTTGAAACATAAACTTGATGAATTTAATTTCATCCATAAGGTCTTTATCTTTTGATGTCATTCTACATGCCATGATAAATTGCCCCTTAGGAATGTTTTTAATAATGTGTCTAGGATGAGCACTAAAAAAATGAACATAACTATTCGTAAAGGTCTCCTTACGGTAAATTTTACTGTTGAATCTCTTGTCCAGCTGATCCCACCAAAACAAGACATCCAAAAAATTGATGACCAAACCAAAACTGCCTAACGTAAATTTTAAAAAACAACCCAATTTGTTCATGTCAGTGATGAATTGATCCACTGTGTTCTTGTTCCCCTCTATAATAAAAATCAAGTCATCAACAAACCTTGAATAAAACAAAATTGAAAATTTAACTTTTAATATACTCAAAAAACTTCTTCCCACCAAATCATAACTAAATTGGCATACGATGGTGCAGCTGATGACCCCATTGCTACACCACGTTTTTGCCTGTAGAAATTGTCTCCGAATAAAAAATAATTGTTCTGTAACAAAATATCCAAAAATCTACAAATAGTAGATATCTGTCCTGTGCTGTATTCACTGCATTTGCCCAGAATGATACGAATGGCTTCAACCCCTTCATCGTGGGGGATACAGGTGAATAAAGAGATGACATCAACAGTAAAAATAATGTGCTTTTCTGAATTGAAAACATTTTCTATAGCAAATCTGACATAAACAAACTTGATAGTTGTTACAATAAGCTAAATTTGCTACAACCTCTCCCATCAGAACACATCACTGTGAATGCCTAAAAAAACTCAGTTGGCTAGAACTACCACTACTACTTCAACTCAATCAACTATCACTAGCTCACAAAATAATACATAACTCTGAAAACACCCCAGCCCTACAAAATCTTTTGCAACCCTATACACTGACCCGACCCTTGAGGTCTAGCACACAAAACCTCCTCAAAGTAACCAAATATAACAACGAAGCTGGTAAGTCTGTCTACAGCCACTGCATAGCAAAAACCTGGAACTCCCTTCCTGCCCACATAACTAACAACAAATCCCCATCACAGTTCAAGAAACTTGTTAAAACTCACTTTTTGAATAATCGACTGTGCTCATGTATCCCCCACTGGCTAATGTCTCATTAGAACACTTCACCTAACTTAAGTAACTCTGCTAAGCCAACCAATCATAGTACTGTACCCACTTAGAACTGTTAATCTACTGCTCATCCCATCTCTCCAGGAGTTAGGAAAAACTACCCCAGCAATGTTGAGCTTTCCAACTAAAACCAATAGAAGACATATTGTAAATCAATTTGTTATCCCTCTCAACTAAAACTAGGCGAAGACATATAGTAAATCAATGTTATCCTTCTCAACTATAGTGAGCATCATCTGCTCTCTCGGAGCCTTATTCTACGTCTCTCTGCTTTTACTCTGATAGTAAATCTATCACAGGAGTCCAAAACTTAGGAATATCTTCTAAAATTTAATATTATATTGCAGAGAATGAATGTATCCTATCTGTTAGTTAATATGTATGTCAATAGGGAAATTGTATGCAATACGTCTGTCCTTAAAACTATGTTTTGTAAAAAATTGTTCTCTTGGAGCTTTTCTCCCCGGGCCTCCACTGAAAATGGACTTGTAATTCAGTTGGACTCTCCTGGTCATCAGCAAATGTAAAATAAATAAATAAATTATATATGTATATATATATATATATATATATATATATATATATATATATATATATGTGTGTGTGTATGTCTGTATATCTGTAGATATATATATATATATATATATATATCTATATATACACACACACATATATATGGAGTGCATTCAAACATCAGGTCCACACTCTCTAACTCTCCTTCATCCACAGCTGCACTGTTCTACCGTGCTACAAAACAGACGGGTGTCATATGTGGACACAGCCTAACATTAGGGGTGTGTATATATATATATATATATATATATATATATATATATATATATATATATTTAGGGACAGATTGCAGGTAAGCCTATTACAAACCTATGATGTTTGTGCATGTTACAATTCATGTTAACATGACTGCCCTGCAGGTGGTGGGGTCTGAAACTCATGTCTCTGTCATAACTTAATTACTTCCACCACCAGCTATTTGCCACACTAATATACATGTCTTGAGGTATAGAACATATACTATGATGGCTTACATCTTGTCATTCATTGCTGATCTGCACAGTTGACGGGTATGGCTCACTGCCCACAGGGCCAGATGCTATGTCCATAGTAGTTGTTCAGCAGGACATCATTACAACAACAAGTCTTGATGGCACATATAAATCTTTCATCTATCCCATTATTACAGACCAAGTACTACATTCAAATACATGCATATATGTTTCACATACCTGCTGTACTATTGTCCTGTCTTCTAGGTAGACTTTTATGTGTCCCTTGTGTTATATACTTTTGTTTTGATTTGGTTTGTAGTTTTAATTTCTTTGTTTTTCTCTCTCTCTCTCTCACTCTCCATTACAAGGATTGAGCTGCTTTGAATAGATTGCAGCATGGATTTTGTAGGTGATGCTCATGATCAGGTGATGGCCTCTGCGCCAATCAGTGTTCACCACTTGCTAACTGCATGCAGCCAGCTGTGCAGTACTTCCAATTACCACTGTCACAGCAACCCACTACTATAAATCACTATATTATGTGGGCGTTGTCCCTTTACCTTTCGTATATAGAAGACATCCTTATTTGTATAAGGTTCCAGACCTACAGACAGTGTGAGTATTGCTGTTATATGCATTGTATACTGCTAGTTTTACAGGGTTTGTGTGTACATGCTAGTTTTGCATGGAATGCATTCTGTCTGCATAGCTCTCAAATGTGGGCCTATCCACATGATGGCCAGAAGATTGGCTGTTATGTTTTGTCTGTTCACCACACAGGTCTTGTCTCTGATATATTAGTGGCATTCTCTGTGTTCAGTGCTATCAGTACATGATTACATCCATTTGTGTTTCTGATGTCATATTTCTGAGTATGGGTATGTTGCAACCAATCCTGTAATACCAGCAAGATTGGCTGTTATGTTTTGTCTGTTCACCACACAGGTCTTGTCTCTGATATATTAGTGGCATTCTCTGTGTTCAGTGCTATCAGTACATGATTACATCCATTTGTGTTTCTGATGTCATATTTCTGAGTATGGGTATGTTGCAACCAATCCTGTAATACCAGCAACATTCACAGTGTATAACAGCAATATTGCAAATATGGCCCTGTGTTCCAGCCTCTGTCCTCCACCTATATACCAGGCTTTGTCCAGATGTCATGCAGTAAGAGGTTAAGTAGTGGCCTATCATTATTTAGTGTTGGCATTCCTGCTATCATTCTGGTGATGTTGTGGACTCCCAAACATATTGTGGGATAGGGTCCATATGTATGAGAGCTACAGCTGGACAAAACATGTGTGATGTTGTACAGTCCAGAGGTCAGTGTATGTAACACTGTTATATGCCCTTGCAATTCATTCTATGAGGGAGGGGTATGCACCATTTTTAACCTAGGCTGTTACCACATGTGAGGGATATCAGTAATAAGAAACATGAAGGTATACTGCTGTACATTGTCATACATTTCACCATGGAACAGTGGTGGGCTAGTGTTTGCTGTCTTATAGACAGCTCTGTTTGTCAGTGTGATATGTTGTTTTAAGTTAAGCATTATGTAACAGATACATTTTCATTGTGACAACTTAATTCTTTTCTCCCTAGAGGTTGAGAACAGAGTGTAATTGGAGGCTGCTGAACTACATCTGTAATTAATTAGTGTTGATTGATTCTTATCTTTCAGGCCAGTGTTTATTTTATTGTTGTACTACTTGAAGGCCTTGGCCTGGACAGCAACATATGCTATGCTTTCAGATTACTGTATCGAATGTTTAGTTTGAGAGTTGCATTACTTAGTTATGTATTTCAAACACCTAACTGGTATATGAAATGACACATACAACTGAAATAGTACGCAAAACATTTCTATGTATGCAAACTTGTGTGTGGTGTCATATCCTTTGACTTGCCTGTGGGTATATGTTTCATGCAATAATTGTCTTTTGTATGAAAGAATCAAACACTGGCCATTTTAAAAGGTGGCAACTGTAGGAATACTGGCTGTTTGATATGCTGTGCACCCTCTAAATATTTATCTTCTCATACATATATATATAAGTAGTAACATATGTATATATATGTGTGTGTGTGTGTGTGTGTGTGTGTATCACTGGAATGTTTACTGATTCCACACTGTACATTCCCTATGGTACACAGACTGTTCTGCATGATATGTTATTGGTATCATCATGACATCGTATAGCTGAGATGGATTACTGATAACTTGTTGTGGCTATGTTGTGTGGGGTCCTGGGTATGAGACTTGCAAGTGTTGGTTATTGTGTTGCAAGGCACATCTGTTCAGTTGTGGAGGAGGGGATGATATCAGTAATTACAAGAGGTACTTATTTTGGGACACTTCACCCCCATTAACAGTGCCTTTGGTCATACATTTATTTTTTGTGTTTTTTTATATTTATATATAGAGATATAATATATATATATATATATATATATATATATATATATATATATATATATATATATATATATATATATATGGGATTGGTACTGATCCCGAAGGAACTTTTAACCGAAGCACAAGCTGCACGGCGCTAATCTTCAGATTTATTTGATGAAAAAAATATTACATTTTTTAAATTTCTATTCCTTTCCTCTTGCCCTACTGCTTCCATGCATGTAGGGTAAGAGTGCATACATTTGGGGGTGTGCACTTGAAGGCTGCTGCCTTCTAGGTGTTTGTGTTTTTTTGTTTTCTTTTTCAATGTCCACGGACACTGAAATGTTAGCTACTTACATTTCGGTGTCTGTGGACACTCGTTTACTATATAATATTAGAGCCAGGCTCTAATATTATATAGATTGACACTCATCTATGTCAGAAAGTGCCGTATGGCACTTTCTGAATGAAGGGGGTGTGTTTAATGTGCAGGCACTGCTGACACATGCCCCTGCGCTCGCTCCTGGTTCATGTCTGCTTAGAGTAAATAGCAGCACGCCTTCATGCATATGCAAGGCGCATTGCTATTCTACACGGACACAAACCACTCCATGCAAGAATAGCCTTATTCTTGCATGGAGCTTCATGAATTCTGGGGAATGTTTTCGTATTCATGACCAGCAACTGCATTATTTCAGACAAATTATGACTGATGTATAAAAGACCTTTTTTGCACCAGTAATCTTCATTTTTATGACCCTACTTAAACAAAATAAAACTAAAAAAAATCTATTTTCTTCTGTTGCCTCGCCAAGACTGTTCATCCCAGTTTGACTTATCTATAATAAAAGAGCAGACAGTATGATTGTCAAATATCCCAAGAACTCAACTCACATACTGATGTCCTTAAAAGTCTAACTAGTGTAATGCCCCGCCAACACTTATTTATCATGCCTTAGTTTTCAAAATTTCTAATGGACAATCAGAGCTGCTATGTAAAGCTCCAAAAATTAGATCATAAAAGTCTTTCAGCAATGATCATTCAATTAAGTAATATTCTAACAATACAAGGAAAACAAATGTTTTCAAATACATAGCATAACTGTCAACGATAATTCAGAGCATTGTAAATCCCCTCATATCATCTCACTCCTGCAGTAGTTCAGAGAAACTCTCTCCTTTTTCTATTTCACTTATCCATCTCTTCCCATACCTATTCTACTTCCAATGAACTTGCAGTGTTAGCAGAATTTACAGGTCTGAAACATATTCAGTCACTACTGCATCATAAAATACAAGTACATACATCTATTTCAACTTAACTATTGCTTATTCGGCATCAGTAAAAAAATCAACATAACTACCCATCAGAACACCTTAAACATAGCAGGGAAAGCTAACCTAATCTGCCATGTATGCCTCTTACACTCCTTTATAGCATCCACAAACTGCAGTGTCTGCTGGAGTACTGCATCCAATTAATCAAGATCATCATACGCTATGCAACCTGTAACAAAGACCTACCCAGGCTGCCATAACTGTCACATCACCCGTTCCTTCTCAAATGCAGTTACAGACTATACCAAGGTAACTCTAAGTTTACCATAAAATCTCTAAAACAGTGAAGAAGTCTGTGCACAAAGTAATACCAGAGTGCGACAGAGAAATGTACTGAAAGGACATTCATTTTTGTTTTGCACTCTATATAATTTTTTTTGCAGAATTATAAAGTTACAACAGCAAAGAACACTTTCACATATGCAAATATCTCTATTAGATGCATTTTACCTGATTAATAACAAAGCTGTTTACTAATTCTCACAGTACATTTACTATGTCTACATACTGAAGCCTATTACACACACATACACACACACACACACACACACACACACACACACACACACACACACACACAGGCATGGAACAGTTTAAGTCTTATAATTTAACATTTTTTACTTTATATTCATAAAATCAAGTCAGTTAAACAGTCAAGAAAAACTTCTATACTATCATTACTTAGAAGGTGCGTAACCTCTTCGTCATATCATTCAGAGTTCCCAGTTTAGCCTCCATTTTAAAAGAGGGATTTATTCTTCTTAACAATCTAGGGATACATTAAGTTATTAGCAAAGCAACAGACACTGTGTCATGTCCCTGAGGCAGTACTTCCGCAGGAGCATGACACAGTGGTTGCTACTTTGTTGCTAATGTTGCTTGATACTGGGACTATGGATCACTTTATTTTCACAGAACTCTTGGAGGAAAAATATTTTGGAAGAGAAAACGAAAACTCTCCTGTTTATAGCTTTCTTGCTAGTGTTTTTATTTATACTAACCAGATCTACTTTCCAGTCATATCTCACTGTTCAGATTTTCACAAAATGCCCAGATTTTTGCTGCATATTTTTAGTCCATTCCTCATAAAATCTGTGGTTTTCCCACAAAGCACAGAGGAATTAAGTCAATAAATAATGACAGATATTTGAGTTTCAGGTTTCATATCCTTTAGAAAATGCATGTTAATAAAACTGCTGTTATTCCAGTAACTTTGTAAGTTTATTAGAGCAATATTTAAAATCTATCCCTATTTTTGGTCCTTTGTCCACCTATTACTTTTGGCTCTGTACAGATTTCTTGTGCTAAGAAGTTGAGAGGTATGTTTCCAGTCCCTTAGTATAACACCCATTACTATGTAAAAATTCTAATTTTAACTGTAATACTTCTTTCTTCTATTGTGCCCTCTCTTCTGTAAACCTACACATGACCTTGACATCTATGTTAGCAAGCTCTACACAAAGCACCTAAGTAAACAACATGGTATGCACCTGGACAGCAAACAAATACCTGGATTCTCAAATGCCTGCATGGAGTGCAAGATTGGTGCAGGAGCCCAAGCAGGCAATATGTCTGCCATGCGATCCAGGAACAGCCTGCAGGGGCATGCATGAGAGCTCCCGCACTAATCTTGCACAGACTAAGCCCTGGTATGCAAATTACTCCATCTGCAGGTGAAATCCATACAAATGAGGTGAATTTGCAATCCAGGAAGCTTGCAACAGTCTGTGCAGGACTAGTGCAATCTGCAGAAATATACTCGGTTAGTAACCAAGTACATTTCTGCAAAATCTAAAACGTAGTTATGACAGCTCCAAATAAAGGCTGCATATCATTGAGGAAGCATGCTAGTGGCCAAGTGTAAGGCCATTGGCATTGCAAACAATACAAAAAAAAAAAATCAACTTTTTTTTTATCCGATCTCGGATGTTTAAGCATTGGGCAGCGGCTCGCAAACGGGATCGGGGGAAAATAAGAAAATAAACCTAAAATAAGCACTCTAACTAAAATCAGTATTCTGTCATGCAAGTCAATTGCAGGCAGAAGACAACCTGGCCAGTGAGGAGTGGTTGCTATGGGAGAAGGCTCAGTGTGAGACCTGTAACTATGCATTAACAGGCACTCCTATGCAAATGCAGGGAAGGATAGCGAATCCTAGTATTCCCCAGCATTTGAGTCAGGTCCCAACAGTGTAAGAGTACGAATAGCTGGATGCAAGCCTAGGCGGTAGGTGACATCATGAGGAGGTGTGTCAGGCATACTCTAAAGTGGACTGGAGCCCTGTGACTTGGGTTTCCTCCTGGCTTAGCACAGCTAAGCTAGGGGGTGTGTCTAAACCTGCCTAGCACTCTTTACAAAGTGTAAGCAGGTGTGTGCGGCATGCACTGGGTTTTAAACAAGAGAAAAAAAGGTTAAACTCGGAAATAGCAGCTCTGGTGACATCTGAGCACTCTGTTTGCGCGGTGCGCCTCGGGGCTTAAGCAGGAAGGCAATAAGAAGGGAAAAAGCAGTAGGAAGGTAATCAAGGTGAACTAGCATAGCTGGCAGGTGAAATGTATCAGAACCAGCCAATTACACAGGCAGCAGCGCAGCCCAGCGCACCACTACAAACTAAGCAAACACCTTTCCCCACTTGTTTTTTCCCAAAAACTCTGCAGCACCGGTGTATACGAACGGGGAAATTTTACAAAACGAAAGCAAGAGAAAAAATGTTAGGGGCTGCTTTTGCTATCATAAACCAGCATGTGCAAGAGGCTGAGGGTGGTAAGGATGTGAATGCTGATGACCAACCCACAGTGAGGAGGAGGAGGAGACTGTACAGACCCTGGGAAACCTACCAGGGGCTACATGAGCTGGAGATAGTAGAGTGCTATAGGGTGGACTGGGACCTCCTACAGCATATCGTTGAGCTGTGCCAGCCAAACCTCAGACACAGAACCAACAGAGGGGAACCCATCCCAGTGGAAACCAAGGTATGTGTAGGCTTAAGAATACTAGCCACAGGTATCTTCCAAAGGCCAACTGGGGATATCATGGGGATCTCACAGGCATCAGCATCCAGGGTACTCCACCAGTTCCTGGATGCCATGTCAGCACATGGCGGTGAGCACATATATTTCCTCAACACCCATGAGGTGTTGGCCAGCAATATGCGTCTCTTCCAACAAATAGCAGAATACCCTGAAGTAGTGGATGCTATAGACTGCACGCACATATACATAAAAGCACCACCTCATGAGCAGGGCAGGGTCGTCTACATAAACTGCAAGGGCTTCCCCTCCATCAACTGCCAGTTTGTGTGCGATGCCCAAGGCATTATAATGAATGCGTGTGCTGGAAGCCCTGGGAGCTATCACGATTCCCAAATCAGGCATCTGATGCTGCTGTACCAGAGATTTGCCAGTGGGGACATCAATACGGCCACCTACTGGGGGATGTTGGTCACGCACTGGAGCCGTGGCTGATGACACCCCCATCAGAAATGCACACACACCCGAACAAGAGCTCCATAATAAGGCACACGCACAAACAAGAATCATAATAGAGCATGTGTTTGGGATGCTCAAGTCACGGTTCCAGTGCCTGGACACATCCGGTGGAGCCTTGCAGTACATATACCCAAATTTTCATGATATATGCCATACTACATAACATGATCCTGCGGAAGCAGCTGCAGCAGGAACAGCATGGGGCAGGGCCACACAGCCCCCACCACTGCCAAGGTCAGCACCGGCACAGACTGACTCGGAGGAGGAACAACCTGAGCCTGCACCTGTAGGCAGAAGGAGGCGTGCACAGTATGCCCTGGCATTGGCAAAGAAGCAACACATAGCACACACACTGACACAGTAGGAACGCAGGGAAAGGAAACCGTCTCTGACTCGCACATATAGTAAAAGGGATGCCAAAAATAACATTACCTGTGCTTCACCATGTATAGGGAGTGTACTATGTGCATCTGACATAGTCATCCCTCCAGCACCATACTCAATACTGGCACAGCCGCAAGGTAAGTCACCCTTCCTATCAATCACTGAATGCAGTAGTATGGTCTGCTAGTCGTATCAATGGTATGGATGTGAACATGCAAGGAAGGGAATTGGGTAGCTGAATGGAATGACAGCAGATAGTGGACAGCTATATGGGCAGCATGAAACCATAACAAATACTGGTGTCAACAAAGCAGGCAGTAACAGACAAGGTGAACATACGCACTGCAGGACATGTGCTGGCGCAAATGTGTGTTCATAGGGCACACACATGCATGTCATGGAGGTTCACATACCCAACAACAGTCCCACCCAGCCAGCAGGACAGGTGTAGATGAACACAAGGAAAGGCTGTGCTAAGGTCCACAAGGTATGGCAATGGAGATCTACCCCCCTCCAGACCTACACAGAGTATAACAGGTCAGGAAGTGGGCTGTCATTCATGAAGGGTAGGAAGTCTAAAATGGCAATGTAGGTCAATAAAACCTATAAACTGTACTACACTGATATGCCTGTAGTCTGCAGGATAGGTCAGAATATAGATGTAAAAGGAAGCCAACAGACTACTAGAAATACCAGTGCGGTCAAAGCAAATGTCCATAGTTGACAGGTGTGCCCCCCCCCAAACCATATGTAGAAATGTATTAGCATCCATGTGTTGGAGTAATAACAGTGAGCACAGAGTACCTGTGCTTGCCAAAGTAGAAGGATGGATTGTTTCATGTGTACAATATGCAGAGCTCTGAGCATCAGGTTGATGTGTGGAAGCCAACAGGGTACCTGACATATCAGGTGGGTATAGCAGAAATGTCTACAATTGTCAGGTGTGCCCCCCCCAGTCCTATGTAGTATAGCAGTAGCATCTATGTGTGGGTATCACAGCAGCAGAGCACAGAGTACCTGAGCTGTCCCAATTATAATGATGGAATGTTGCATATGTACAATATGCAGAGATCTGAGTGTCAGGTTGTTGTGTGGAAGCCAACAGAGTACCTGACATATTAGGAGGTTGTAGGAAATATCCACAGTTGTGATGTGTGACCCCATCAAGCCTATGTAGAAATGTATTACCAGCCATGTGTGGGAGTAATAACAGTGAGCACAGAGTACCTGAGCTGGTCAAATCAGCAAGATGGATAGTCACATGTTTACAAGAGGCAGAGCTCTATCTGTTAGGTAGCTCTGAGTGGCATGCAGTGTAAACGTGTTCAGCAAATAGCCATGGATGGTGTGTCCTGGTGTCCAATGGTCAGTACTGCTGATGACCGGGCCAAGTCCACACAACTGCAGTGCCAAACAGACTGGTATCCCAGCAAGGCATGTTGCAGCAGTAGTCCATATGATTTGTACAGATGTCATAACTGTCACCATCTGGAAGATGGACATGGCATGAGTGTTGGCCCAGATGTACACAGAGTACATAGGTGGAAGTACCGCAGAGAGAGACTGTTTATAATTCCACAGTGAAATGGAGACACCCTCTGTTTGTACATAAAGGTTCACAGCACATTAGTTGGTTGTGTAGTATGGGAAACTAAGATGTACTGTGGGCAAACAATGGCAGACCACAAAAGGCAGAGGTATGATGTATGTAGAAGCTGCTGGTATCCACCCACTAGCCACCAGCAGGGGAAAGGGCCACATATATCTGTGAGGCAGTTGCAAGTAGCTACCCTAGCACACATGCAGACGGTCCGGCCCAACATCAGCCTCAGGTAACCCAAAGGCCACCTCCCTGCTGCTGTGAATGAGTACAATATGATCCCCACATTACTATGTGAATACCCACAGAATGCAGCATGCTGAAGATGTGTCCTAGTTGATAACATAAAACATCAAAGGGTAAATCACCATATATCAATGAGTATCCCTGCAAACACCAAAACCATGTATCAGAAGCACCACAGACACAATTAGTAACAATCTCACTACCCTTTGCCCAATGTTGACCCACTTTGTCAACCAATCTACAGATATCCTGCAGAAGCAGGTTACTAGCTGTAGGTGTAGAGCACAAATACTTGCACTGGAGTACAACCTAACTGGAATGGAGTCACGCGTGCAATACAGACACTCATACTGGGCATGTTCACACACTTAGAGAAGTGAAGGCCATGTCAGAAAACAAATTACAGAAGGGTCATACTGGGCATGATCACACACACAGAGAAATGAAGCCCATGTCTGGAAACAACTGTGGACTATACACAGCAGTCAGTCACAGATGTCTGTGCAAACACTCCACAATACACACCAGTCATGCTCTGCACACACAATGGATGAGAATATGTACATATATCTAAGGACAGCACACTACAACAGCTCAGACATATACATTATAGATGTGGGATGAGAGTGACAGACAGTGACAGACAGCTCCCCTCTCATGAGGCCTGTCCCACACAGCACACCCCCATTTTGCAAAAACATATGATGTGCAAATGTCCATCACTGCACACAATTGCTCCTGGTAGCCTTCCAGTCAGTACACCTGTCATTGCCTTTCTTTGACATGCCTGCTGATGTCATTTCCTGTGAAATACACCTTTGGTGAAGGAATATCCCAGTAATCTCTGTGGAGTGCTCTGTAACTGTGTAATGCTCTAATGTGCAGTAGTAGTTAGGCAGGTGTTCTAATCCCATACATGGGAACTGTGAGTCTGTATGCATGTATGTGGAGGGCCCAATGCTTTTGAGGACAGTCAGTACACTTGTCATTGCCTTTCTTTGATAAGCTTACTGATGTCATTCCCTGTGAAATACACCTTTGGTGAAGGAGTATCCGAGTAATCTCAGTGGCGTGTTCTGTAACTGCGTAATGTGCTATAGCACCTAGGTAGGTGTTCTAATCCCATTCATGGCAAGTGTTTGTGCGTATGTGTAGGGCCCAATGCTTTTGAGGACAGTCAGTACACCTGTCATTGCCTTTCTTTGACAAGACTGCTGATGTCATTCCCTGTGAAATACACCTTTGGTGAAGGAGTATCTGAGTAATATCCATATCCGTAGCATGTTCTGTAACTGCATAATGCTCTAATATACTGTAGTAGTTAGGTAGGTGTTCTAATTCCAGGCATGGCAACTGTGAGACTTTTGGTGTGTGTGTGTGTGTGTGTGTGTGTGTGTGTGTGTGTGTGTGTGTGTGTGTGTGTGTGTGTGTGTGTGTGTGTGTGTGTGTGTGTGTGTGTGTGTGTGTGTGTGCATTTGTCATACGTATCCTGTATGAAGCATGAAGCAATGTGGAGTGGATTTTGCACTTTTCCTATACGTTGGGCCTATTCAATGTCATAATGCCCACCTTACAAGCATAATACATGTCAAACATCACAGTGGCTGGGGTACACAATCTATACCCCCACATGTGACATCATGGCATGGGGAACAATATAGGCAACACCTGTATTACCCAGAGAACACTTTCCACCCATGTCTCAGACACAAACACACCTGGCCAGGCAACAACCACTAAGTTGGTAGTCCCCTGCATATTGCCCAAAGACATGTAGATGTCGACATATATATATATATCTATAGATGTAGGCATTTGCATGTATATGTTCATATATATTTATATATGTATATATTTAATTTTTTATTCAAAAGTAAATATTATCAATTTATTTCCTATTATACAAGGTTCCTGGATGATATGTTTGTTCTATGGGAAGGGCTGCATGAAATGATAGATGAATTTATTAATTATTTAAATACTACAAGTAATTTTTTAAAATTTATGTACAATGTGAGTCAGAAAGGAATTTCATATTTAGACACCTATATAAAGCACACAGACCAAGGTTTTCAATCAGAAATTTATCGTAAAAAAACATTTTCAAATAGTTATATGGAATATACTAGCCAACATCCAAAATATATGCTGAAAAATATTTTTAAGGGTCTATGTATAAGAGCTGCTAGAATGTCATCAAATTTCGAAATTATGAAAAATGAAATTGAGTTTATTACTTCCATGTTTTTAAATAGAGGTTATCCTAAAGGTTTGTTAGATAATGTATCTGAATATGTTATTAGGGAATGGGGCAATAAATAGGTTCATAGGTTCATAGGTTTATACTAGGCTATCTGCCCTAAGGCATTTATAAGCCTAGCCCAAATTTTTGTGGCTTACGCCACCCCTTATATGAAAAAATACTGTGCCCATTAGTTTGTTGTGCCTCTGTCCAGCAGTGACACAGAGATGATTCCCAGGGTAAACCTACGATCTCCCATCCACAGGCCAAGATTTCTCTTGAACAGAGCCAGCGAGGTGCTCAGCCTCACATGGACCGGGATTTTATTCCACAGCATAGGGAGTCTCTGAGTGATAAATCTATCCCTCCAGCACGTCCTATATATATCCGTAAGGTTTAAGTCGCTTGCTCTAGTGGTTTTGGTGGATTTGGATTTTTTGAGGTGGAGCATGTCCATTAATTCCGGGTTCGACATGGCCTTGTATGTCAGGCACGTCACCTCTGAGCAGACGGTATGCGACTGAATAGAGCTGGAGTTTCTTCAATCTGGCAGCATATGACAGATTTTGGAGTCCCTTTATCCTTTTGGTGAGGAACTTTGGGGTCTCCAATTGCTGCAGATGTCGGGTGAGATACATCCCGAATGGGACATTGTACTCAATCATTGGTCTGATAAGTGAAGAGTACAGGGGAACAATTACCTCACTAGATCTGGATGTGAATCCCTTCATGATCAGGTGGGCAATGTAGAAGGTCTTTATAACGACTTTAGCAACGTGAGTGTCAAAAGAAAGGCCACTGTCAACCTGGGTCCCCAGATCCCTGATAACCTCTTCTGTGCTTAGTGGATTGCCACCTATATGGTAGCTTGGGGTTACCTTGTTTTTCCCGAAGGGTATGACTATACATTTTTTGGCGTTTAACTTCAGGCCATGGCTCTGGCACCAGCTATCTGTTTCCGTGAGTCCCTTCTGAAGGATATCCGTGTCCGATGCACTTTCCACTATGGCGCCCAGTTTGCAGTCGTCTGCAAACTTTGTCAGCCAAAGTCCACCCATGTTGGCCTGTACTTCTGAGAAGTAGATGCCGAACAATAGGGAAATATGTTCCTATACTGGGAATAGGACAAGGTATAAGCAATATTAATAAAAATAATGAAAATGTCCCAAGTAGTAGGATATGTACACTGACATATTCAACGTTTGTAAAAGAAATTATGGAAATAATTTATAAATATTGGAAGAATTTAGTTTTAGATGTGGAAATTAAAAAAATTGGGGTGAAAAACCCCGGTTTTGTTTTCAAGATGGGTATGAACATCAAAAAATTATTACAAATAGGACGAAAGGATAGCTATAAAAATAATTGTAGGAAGACTACTACCAAATGTGGTTCATGCAATCAATGTTATTGTTTAAATGAGAGTGAAGGAATTAAATTAGAAAATGTCAATAGGACTTATATAAAATTTAAAAGAGGAAATTGTAACACAAAAAATATAATTTATTTGGCTGTTTGTTCTACATGTCCTGCTTACTATATTGGCAAGACTGAAAGACAATTTAGAAAAAGAATTTATGATCATTTGTATAGTATTAGGACACATGACACAAAAAATGCCTTATATAAACATATTGAGAAAAAAGGCAGTAATCATAGATTCAGTTTTGCCATTATAGAGCAGGTTTTACCCTCTAATAGGGGAGGACATTTTAAGGCAATTTTAAGTAAAAAAGAAAGCACCTGGCAGGTGTTGACAGATGCAACTAAGGATCCGGGCATCAATGATTTTATTTCTATAAAGCCCTTCCTAATGTTGCTCTGATAATTAACATACTTAAATGAACTAGTTTTATACATATATTGTTTATTCAATATAATTTAAACAGGTCTTATGTTGAACATTCTGTTATTTATACATATATATATATATATATATATATATATATATATATATATATATGGGTTCATATGAATCCATCGACAGTTCAAAACATCGACGGCAAAAGATCGACAGCGAGAAGACCGACGGAGGAAAACACCGACGCTGAGAACATCGAAATGGGGAAAGGATGTGTATTTATGCGGTAGTGACGGACGTTAGGGTGCGAGTAAGGTAAGTGTGCAATGTTGTCGGTCTGTGGGGATAGGGGTGGGTTAAGTGAGTTAGGGTTAGGGCTCGGGTTAGGTATGTGTGTAGTAGTGATAGGTTTTGGGTTAGGGGTGGGTTAAGTGAGTTAGGTAGGCAGGTTAGGTGAGTGCGATAGTGACGGACCTTAGGTTAGGGTTTGGGTTAGGGTTGTCGATAGTTGTGTATGTAAGGTTTAGTGTTGGTTTGTTAGTATTTTGGTTTGCTAGTGTGGTGTGTGTGGGTTTTGGAGTGGGGATTTGTTTTGTTTGTTAATTGTTGTTGTACTGGTGTGGAGTGTATGCGGTGTCGTGCTTTTGAACTGTCGGTGTTTTCGCTGTTGCTGTTTCGCTATCGATGTTTTGAACTGTCGATGGATTCATATGAACCCATATATATATATATATATATATATATATATATATATATAGTTATAGTTATAGTTATAGTTATATCAAATACTTTATTTTTAATATATATATTTTTTAATGATTTATAACATGCATAATGTAGTAACATTCAGTGTAAGCATAGAGGTTTTAATTATGAATATGTTGAGGTATTGAATATGAGTCATTATATTTAAGTAAATATTAGCACTGTCACTTTAAAAGTTTGTAATCTTGAATGGCGCCAAAAAGATTTTAAAAGGACATTTATGTGTGTTATCAGTTGTTCTGATGAAGTCTGCAGTAAGCGGATGAAAGCGCTTAACTGTTATTAATATCTTGTGTTCAGCAAATGCAGTTTTTACTTCGTTGGTGAATAAACATCTTTGTGGACATACACACTTTTTTTGCCTTATTCGAGTAAGTGCCAGCAAGCATATCCGTATAGCTGTGACAGAGAGTTTCCGTCTCCATCTTGGTATTTCTGATATATATATATATATATATAAATATATATATACACACACACACACACACACACACACATACATACATACATACATATATCAATATGTTGTATCTGTTTAGACATTAATATATTTACTCACACACATACATCTACATGTTGGAATACATTCTCTGTACTGTTGAATGACTGGACTGGTTGATGTGTTTCGAATATATCAGGGCATGTATATCTGACATGGCTTAGTGGTAAGTTACTTTGGCTATAGTGTGCAGGGTCCTGGATTCGAGCCTAGCAGAGACTATTAATTTTGTTGCTAGGCAGAACAAGAGCTGTTGGATACAGAGTGGTTAAGGCACTTTTAAGCAGTTGTAAGTGGGTTTGCGTGACGGTAAGCACTGCTAACTTCCAGTTACTGTTTCTTATACTCAGTTAGCTCCTGAATTGCTTAATCTGTGTAGGCATTGCTTACCCCCATGCAAACAGACTAACTCCTGCTTACTGCTGCTTAAAAGTGCTTACTTCTGCTTACCCCCACGCTAATTTCTTTAAAAGAAAAGAAAAAGGGGTTGATAGGAAAATGGTGAAAAAAGGGGCACAAAGAGGGAAAGACAGTAGGGAAAATAGACAGAGATGTGCAGGAAGAGTGTAGGGAAGGTCTATAGCTGTCCATTTCTTCTACAGCAACAGCTGTGCATATGCACTGAATTTGGAGGTAGAGTCGTACACTCAAACCCATGGGAGTGGGTGAGGACAACAATAATTTGTTGTGATGCCAATTAGACCAGGTTACATGTGTCCAGTAGACACGTGTGTGAAATGGACAGCTATATATGGGGCAAGATTTTTTTGTGGGAACAGATTGCCCCCTTTTTTTTTTTTTTTTAGGTGAGAGTGGGATGTTGGGGAGGGGTAGTAGGTATATTTGGGGAGGTAGGTTGGGTAGGTTAACAGACAAGATAAACAAGATGCATACAGGGGCAGTATATTACACATGAGGGGGGTAAACACATTGGACAGGGAGGGTTGTTTGGAAGTCGCAAGCCCATGAGCCCCCAAATGGAAACAGTGGGACTGAGGTCCCCACCCATGGGCAGTCACCACTGCACCTTCACGGCTCCAAAGGTGGCCATGCTGGGGGCTGAGTAGGAGGGCAGGCTCACCCTCTAATTGCACCACTCAGCCCTGAAGCTGGCGCAGCTGGTCTCAAAATGCCCCATCAATCTCCCTATGTACCACGGCCCGGACCTGCCGACGGGTGACAGGTTCCTTTCCACCCTCCCTCCCAGTGGGGCATGCCCCATTCCCTGCAGCAGTTCCACCCGAAGGTGGTGCAGGGCCTATGGAGGAGGAGGAGGTCCCAGACTGGGCCCCAGATGTGCTGGTGCCCGGTGCCATGGCCAGCTGAGGTGGGACAGGTGGATCCGCTGGGACTGGCCTTCCCATACAAGCTGTGGTGCTGCAGTTTAAGGACAGATATGGGTTAGTAATAGTCAACAGCATTCAGGATTAGTTATAACAGCATGTATAGGTATACCCATTAACCCAAGACACCAAATTTAAACCAGCTGCATAGACAGCAGAACATATGCATATATGGAACAGCAGTGGCGATTACAACAGCATGCAGGTTTTATTGATGGCAACAGGCCACCAATATGGGTGCATTTTAACATGGCACATGCATAGAACCAAATGTGCATATTTATGAACCAATAGGACATATGTCCCAACATAAGTTTGGAGAGTAAACATACCCACTGAGGTGTATAATTGGGTTAATGTTGCACATATGATGGGGGCAAGATAGAGTTCAATTAACAACTGATATATCCCTGTAGTTTTTGCAACTTTCTTACTCACTGCAGTGATCTGTCCCTTACAGGTATTATTACACTACCCATTGGCCTTACTTTGTACAATGGTATGTTTGTAGATTAGTATATATGTGACCTGTGTCTAATGTATAGTCTATACCTTTTACCTGTTACAGCTGTTGAGAAGATCTTTGTTAACACTACCTGACAATTTCTACACATACTCCCAGATTCCATGTTGATGTTATACACATACCCCTCAATCCGTTATTGCACACAGTTTGGTTGAGGCTTGACAGGATGCAGGTGTTACTGCGACATATTATGCAAATTGCTCTCATACACCTTGGGTGTGATGCTACAATGACAGGTTTGCTTTCATATACATTCTCTGACTATGTACAGGTTTGACTATCGGTTATATGTCTTCACAGACTGCCTGCATTTTTTGGATCATCACACTGATTTCTCAGGGGAACAGGGTACCAGGCAGCAGATTTGGGCCATTTATCTGCACACGCTGGACAGATCGGAACAGTTGAGGGGTATGAATATGCATACAGCTTACTATCTAAACATTCTGACTCAGTCTGCACAGTTGATGGTTATGATTATGCTTACAGCTTACTATCTGAACATTCTAGCAAAATCTGTACAGCTGTTGGGTCTAATTATGCATACAGCTTTCTATCTGGACATTCTAACAAGCTGTGGGGTATGATTATGCATACGACTTACTACCACTCCCATGGTGATGCCTGACCTGCACATTGTTAGACAGAGGCACAGTATACTAACCACGAAAAAGGGCATTGCAAAATTCATTTAAAATGGGTGGTGAAAGCCAAACACACTCTGGCTAGGTTTATAAATGCCCTAGGGCAGATAGCCTAGTATGAACCTATGAACCTATATACGGATTTCACATGGAAAATGGTATGCGCTGCAGTGGGATTCAAACCAGGATCACTGTCCCATAATTTTCTCATTACATGATCTAATGTTAAAATACAAATCGAAACTTAGCAACTTCAGATCTCAAACTATACAGCATATCACTGATCTTAAAAACCACCATGCCACCCTTGAATGGTCTCACTTATTTGCCAAAAAACACCCCGGGGAAGCATCTAGTAAACTTACCAATACCCCACCTCACTTGCAAATCAAATTCTTCCCCTTAGTACAAAGCCTACTTCAACCTCATAAACAGGATGGTTATCTAAAAAACTGAAACACCTGCTCAAATCACATGATGAAGCATGGCATAACTGGAAATAGAACCCCTCCACAGATTCCTAAGCCAAATGTACCTCATTATGTAAGCTAGCCAGGAAATCCATCTGCAGACACAAAAACAACCAAAACAACCAAATCTCATTTTTATCCAAACCCAAAAGATTCTGGAGATAAATCACCCTGTTGAATGGTCAAAAAACTCAACACAGCTCCACTCCCCTGAATTCCTCTACCACCACCACTAACAAACTCTTATGCACTGACCTCCTCACTGTGTTCAGTATCCTCCCTTATACTGACAGCAACAACAACACAAACTTACCACCCCCACAGCCACCTTCCACCCTTCACTTTCCACTATTCCACTTCAAAAGATTACAACCAAAGAGACAGAAACACAAACAGACCAAATACAAATAGTTATTACCCCCAGGCAGAGATAATCTAGTCCCTTAGTTCATTCAACCTTGTAAGGAATACTCTTATCTCATCTTAAATATGGACTACCCATAATAGCTATAGCTTCAAAGAAAAATGCCACTACCCTGCAAGCCATCTTCAATAAAATAAGCCAGTTCACTACTAACTCCTCCATTAAAGTGCACCCCTACATAATTCTTGCCAAAGCCAAATGCTTCTGAGTACATCTGAGAGTTAACCTCCTACTAGGATAACTAATTCACAAAGCTCTATCTCCTGGAACATCTTCCCCCTCTCACTCATAAACTTTTCACCAAAGCCCCCACATATAATCTCAGAGATATGCTAATCTCAACCACCCTACTAACTCCAAAAACTAAACTTCATTGCACTACCCTTGCATTCTCCTTCATAACACCTAAATTATGAGAATCCATTCCTCTTTCAACAAGAGGCATCCAAAAGAGCTTGGACTTCAGACAACAGCTTTAGGAAAACCTCTTTACCACAAAAGAGCAGCTGCACTCACAAAGTCACATTACAAAAACCCTGCAGCTCTCTCACATCCCTTTATCCCTATTTCTTCCTCCCCTATCTCATCTTGTCATCCTCTCACTCAATGCCTCTCATTCACTCTACCTCCCTCTTCTCTTCACATCTCTCATACGTCCTCTCCTTTCTAGTTCTCTTTCTTTTGCAAGTTTCTATTAACATTTCTCTGTCTTCTCCCCATGGTAACCTTTCCTGCAACTATTCACACCCACTTCTTCTAATGTCTTCAGACCTCTCTATATAATGACATGCTGCTATCCCTCAGTCATTGTGGCTACATCACATATTCAAAAAGCTCTGCAAAGGATGACTCCATTTTGCCATCCATGTATGGACATTGTAAACTGTTTTTTGATATACATATTGTAGCATATCCTTGCATATGTAAATATGATTTTTTTTTAACAAATCCTCATATCTGTAAATATGTTTTCTTCCTTTCTTATGTGACCCTATGTTTTCTTCCTTTCTTATGTGATTCTATTCACCCAGACTGTGCCTGCAAATAGTCAACTGATATCAGTGTACTACCCAGGTAAATAAATATGAATGAATAAATAAATAGATACATACATACATACATGCATACATAAACAAACCTAGCTATCCTTATCAAAATCAGGCATCTGAGGTTTACACAGTTAACAATGGAACTACAATTCCTGAGTACAGGGGGGTTCTGTGGATGAAAGTAGCTGAACCTGCTGTCATCAGCTCATGTTAAACAGTCATTGTTCTATCTTTGCACAACTAATGTATGTGTGTAAAGTAAGCTGGAAAGTTTTTGTTACTGCTTGTAGAAAACAAAGCTGAATACATTACTGTGGTACATCACTATCTTTACACTTCAATATTACTCAAGTTCTCCCAGATGGGTGTAGTAAAATAAAAAGAGGAAACAACTATGTATTTAACATGGTACTGTATTCACTCCTTTTGCCTTTTAACCAACAAGACCTCATCTTGATTTTGGTGTTTAAATGTGGTAATGCCTGAACAGTTATACCACACTTGTAGTTAATAGTATTAAGTGTTTTTAAACTTGTGCTTCTGAATGTGGTATCCCATAAACCTACTTGAAGTGTGATGAGCCATGCATGACTATTAGATGTCCAGATTGTTGCCCAGATGTACCTACTTGAGTCTTTACCCAGATTTGTGATGTTTGCAGGTCGAGAGTTATGATGCTAACAGCATGATCCCTCACAATCAGTTGGGACAATGTGTAGACAAAATGTTCTTATCTCAGATCATTCTCTATCGCTACAAATGACGTTTCTAGTATATGGTATGATGATCTGCATGCATACTACATACACTGCACTGTAAAAGTGGAAGCATTGTGACATTATCCCAATGCTGGGCTACCAGGTATAAGATTCTGTTCTTTCCACCAGTTAGAGTGTCTAATCAACATTAAACCTTTTATATCACTGGCCTTATATTCATGATCCTTGCAGAACATTGCTGTGGTCATAATATGTACTATGACTGACAAAGTTCTCAACAAAACAGGGTCTTGTGACTAAGTACACAAATTACCGGAAAATACGTACAAGTTTCTCATAAGCTGTAAATGCTTTGAGCACTAGAAATTATCTTACCTTGCCCTGGTAGTGCATCTCTCCCAAAAATGAAGAGTTTATACCCATATGTATCTTCTAGGATTTCAGGCAAACATTTCAATACAAAGGTGTCAGTATTGCATGTAGAGCTTCTAGTGCTGCAAACATTGATGTCTCTTGGGTAAATAATGGAAGCATCATACATTTTGTCATCTGAAACTAATCACATATTTTTATTAATAATATTCATCTAGTTGTTTGAAACAAATTTAAATACCATTAAAATAGTATGGGTCATCTTCTACAACATACTTGACAAATTGTATAATAAAAACATTACTTTAAGGATAAGTAGTTCTTATAAACACTCATACACACAGATTCTGCTTTTATCACGGTCTGTACTTTTTAGACTGAATATGAAGTCTTCTCTTATAAATATTCTTGCTACAATTATATTATAATTACACAACTGTATAAGTAAGGGAAATTTGGCTACTGGTCACAGTACTTTAAATGCCATTATTGTTGTGCAGCAAGACATTTGCTATTACAAAGATGGCACAGACTGAACAGGAATTGTTATATCATTCTAGATCCACTAGTACAGAGCATGTTGTCGTCCCCTCACTTACTGCCTCTGATTCATCCTTCCACCCTCTTCTCTTTACATCGTTCCTAATTCCTCTCTTACTATCTCAGCTTAAGCATGTTTTCACTTTCAGATGAAAGAAAAATGTTGAATGTCATGGAGTTGGAAATATTATGTAAAGCTGTCCATGTGTATGCATTATTTCTGCCTGAAAAAGACTGAATGCTCACTGAGTATACCTGGCAAACAACTAATACCCTAGTCTGAGGCATCCATTCCTTCCACTTAAGAATCCCCCATTACTTCATTCCAGGTCATGAATTACTTGGTTCTGCTATGCTTCACTGAGTATTCACAGGATGAAGCTACAGTCAGAAGAACACATTCAGCCGCATATTTTGTCAAAATGGAAAAAAATAAAATAAAACACTAGGAAAAAAAATCTTCCACAGGTCATACCCCTCTGCACCACCAAGGGGAGATCTTTACCCCTCATATCCCTCTTACTTAAATAAAGCAACTGCATGGTCACACAGCTGCAGACAAAAAGATCACCAATGGACCTCAACAAAAACACTGTCATGACTTCCAATAACAAACACCACTTATTTGAGTTACAGCCTGTCCAGTTCTAAGTAATGAGTTGCAATGGTGAGCAGCTGCTGCCTGACCATTTGCAAAACAACCATGCATCATGATGAAAGCCAGTCTACACTTTTTCTGTTAAATACCTAATCCTTATATCCCTCTTTCTTCTCCAAGGTTCTAGTAATATCCCCAAATTGACATTATGAAGTTCGTTACACTTAATACTTCCTTTAAGCTCATTAGTTGGTTGAAGTATTAGCCACAGAACCATTTTAAGTCTACCAAGCCTTTTACCGTTACGAAGATCAAAATCACATCTTCTCAACACATAAAACACACACAGGCACACAATACTCAGTGATATCACTTTTCTTCAAACTGAACAAGGGAAGTTCTTGAAATCTATTTTTATATTTTTCCATTCATAATTTTCAGTATCTTGTTTACCCTCCATTAAACTGCCTCTAATAATAATATGAATAAGAGAACTGATGCATTATTCTAAGTATAGGCACCATTCTGTATCATGGTAGAACTAAGAGGACCCTCCCCCTGCCCCACAGTTTTACCCCACTACAGCATCCCAGGATTCTGTTAGTCTTAACTGTATTCCTTTACTGAATATTTTGGTTCAGCTTCTCTTTGATGATTAAATTCCACAAATATGCTTCCTCTTCTGAGTTTGCCAGCCTCTCAACTTCTATTCCACATGCTCTCTAGTGATGTCTCAGTATTTTTCCTCAGCTTTCGAGTGTCTGACTGTGTTCCACCACTTGTTAGATTATAGTTAAGACATCATCATACTCCAGCTCCACCAAAAGTGACCCCTCTGTCTGACAAGTTCAGTCTGAAATTATTCATCCTGCTCTTTAATGAGCTCAACACTGATACTTTGCATTTCACTTCCCCACCCCAGTACTACCACTGTGTCCAACTCAGCTTTATGGATTTTGCTGGAATTCATAGCTTCTCCACATTCCCTCCATTTTGCAACTGCCTACTTAATGTCTGTGAGACACCATATTGAGTGACTTCCTATAGTCTAGATAAATATTGTCTGCTACATGAACAAACATTCAACCCAGCTCTTTATGGATCCTGTAAAACTACTGGCTTAAGCTATTAGTCCCATTATTTTTATATTCCCTGTATGACCTCCAGCTCATTGATAAATCTAACTGTAATACTGTTAAGCTATAAAGGCTAAAAAACACATGGGAATGTAAATATAGGTTTCTTAAGATCCTCACAGAGCAATAGGCTAGATAGTGCCTGTGAAGTTATGTTAACAGTTTTACCACTGGAATGATAATTTATATAATCCAAAATAACCTGATTGCCATGTCAATGTTCTCCCATAAGAACCATGATAAAATGATAATTAAGTTGGTTAAAGTCCTCATCTAGTAAACAAAACCAAACAGATGTAGAAGATAAGTAAGCTGGTTTAACAAGATCTTCTTGAGATAAATTCATGGTTCTTTTATCATACGGATCACTGCCATCAAAAATATATCCAGTCTCTCTTTTATTACCTTGTGCTTTGCATAGCTAATACAGATGTGAAACAAACCTTGCAGAACTGCCCCAGGTTAATCTTTATAATTTTTCCAGAACAAAACGCAGAGCGAGGAGATTACCTCACCAGAGTGAGGTGCTAACTAAGGTGCCTTACATAAGTCTACTTCGTGTTAGTAAGTGTCAAGGCAGTAAACAAATAAAAACTCAGAACAGCCAACAATAATTTCTGCCAGATTTTTCTGCAACATAGTTTGCGGTTTAGCTAGTCCCACTGTCTTGCTTGAGTTTTACCAGATTTGAAAGAAGTAATTTCAATGAATTGTATGTTGAAGTTACAGGCTGCAACATCATAAGATCATTATCATTATAGTGAGATTTTTATAATTTTTTTAAAGTGTGTTACTTGTCTAATTTATTTATTGTGGCACAATAAATAACAGTTTATATGTGAATGTTTTTATTACTATTGAAGGAAGTTGTTGCCATGATTAATTGTTCTCTTTAAGTTCTTTGTTGTATGGTTGGATGGAAATATTAAACAACACATTTTAATTTTTCTGGATCACACCTGGTACATTTGATGAATTCCTTGGCATTTCTGTGGATTACTTTTGATGCCAAAGATTTAGTTTCATTTATTAGTTTGGGGTGGTTGCTGGACCTGGAAGATTCATGAACTGCTTGTGGAAATCACAGAATGTGAGGTTTATGCTCTGACATGGTATGATGTCCTGGTTGACAGATTTCTTTGCAGTTTCACTGCCTATCAAATTGTTTGCCTCTTGCCAGAATTGTTTTGAGGTGTGCAGAAGTGATGCTTGTTTTGTTGTTAGGCATTTGTCTTTGTGTTGATTATTTAGTAGTAGAAAGAGAAGTGAGCAAACGCTTACGGAAAACCCAAGAAATGCTGCAAATATGGTTTCAAAGAATGGTGCTTTCCTCCCTGGCTACTGCTGTTAAAATTCTTGTTAAGCCGTTTCTTCTTTAAAAGAACCTGCTTGAGATCTGAAGAAGGTTGATAAACTGAAAGCGCTCATCTCTCTTTTTTGTGTTACAACGCTAACTTTCAAATGGTTAGGTTGCAGCTTTTATTTTGTTTTTTGTTTTAAATCATTTTAATAAAAGTTCTTTTAAAGAAGAAACAAGGAGAAGCGTCTTAACAAGAATTTTAACAGCAGTAGCCAAGGAGCAAAGCACCATTCTTTGAAACCATTGTGTTGATTATTTGGTTATGTTACACAATTAGGGGTAGTGAAGTCTATTTGCCAGCATTGGATTCATCTTCCACTGATGTGTTGCCTTTTTCTGGAACTGCATGAAAGCATCAGCTATTTGCTGTCCCATTCAGCTTTGTTGGTTTTGAAGGGTCTAGTTTATAAGGGGAAGTCAATGTTCTGTAAAGAGAAAAGAAGTTGGGTTAGGTGAATTGCAGCAGTCATCACTGATGGTGAGTTGTGAGTCCAGTTTAAAGTTAAGAGATGAGATATTAGCTTAGTAAAACAACTGTGAGATAATTTTAGTCTGATGTCATGAATTTAAGGGGCTATGTAACATTAATGATGTGAATATTGAATGCAATGAGTCAGTGGTCACTAAAGATGGGTAAATATGTGGCTATTATAGATATGTTTGCTGACTGTGAGGTCAGGTTACTAGGTGCGTGCTGAAACCCACCAGTTGATGTAATTGCTGCTTGTGCTACGGCCATTAGGAAGATTGGGAACCATATCTACTTTTACTTATTTTTATTTTTAAAATAGAAAACTTAATAAATACATAAATAAATAATTTAAAAAGCTGGGAACGGCCTTTTAGCATCACGCTAACCATGTGAAAGCTAGTAAGTGAGAGCCTATGCTTACTTGTTGATCCCAGTGCTGTTTGTATTGCCTTTGGGAACTAGTTTCTAGCCTGCAACAGCTACTTCTTTCCCTCAGGTAGCTACTCAAAATAGTTCCTTCCCCTATAAAGTCTAGAAGCCATTGTTTTAGCCTTTCTCAATAACCCTCATGCTATCAGCTATAAAGTTAATTATCTCCACATTTTACTGTAACAATTAAGGGTCTCGTGGAGTAGATACCTTAAAAACTTTTTAATAACTAGTAACATCTAGTGAGTGCTCTGTTGCAAATCTCAAAAGATAACTCCTCTACAATTATGACTGGCATGCTAGACTAGTGAGCGAATGGTAACTGTGGAATGCTAAGACTACATTAATGGGAACTATTTAGAGGGTAAAATGCCTGAATATCTGTCCCTGTTAGTTACTGCATATTCTACAGAATTGTTTAATGGTGCACTATATGTTGTAATAAATAATGTGCTGCCTCCTTTGACCAAAGCATAGTGTAGACCATGGGCCTGCCTGCTACTAGCCCTAACTCACACCAGGTGATTATATACTGAAATCCTGATATTTCTCCATGCATTTTTCCTGATTTATGGCTATCCTATTATTCTCATGCATTTATGTCTGTTTATATCCTTAAGCTAATGAGTAGTATGTTGTCCTATTGAGCCTACAGAAAATGGCCTGCTAAATAATTAATATCACAGAATTGCAAGCACACTTATGATACTGGTAGCTTCTAGCATAAATAAGTGAATGTACAAATGCTAACTGTTTTTTATAATATTGCCTTAACTATCATACTTTATGCTAGCTTCTTGCTACTCACCACCACTGTTGTCTCTCTCTCTCTCCCACAAGTACCCTGCTCTTCATTGTGCTGTTCCATTCTATAATTTCTGAGAACCTATCTACCTGGTGACAAAGGACCCGTCCAACAAAGAAACGGTGGTTTCATCTCTCAGCCTCTACTCCCTGCTCCCTCTCTCAAGGAAACAAGAAAGTATGTTATCTATGTCCTGCCTGTAAAGCCTACTACCATCCACTGTTGCTTCAGGGGTTCTAAAGCATGCTCCGAGCCTGTACAGCCAGCAGCCTTTACCCCCCAACTATCTACCCTGTAACCACAACTCCACCACCTCATAGCACCCCTCTTACTAACTTTTCCCCCTTCCCTAATCTGACACTAGCTAACCCCCCTTACTGAATTGCCTGTAATACAACCTTTGTCCAGTAGATGGCACCCCTATCCCATCCTTTATTTTCCTGCTTATCCATCTGTTATTCGGCTTTTATTACTCTATATTTCTAATGACCTTGAACCACTCTTAAACCTCACACTTTACCCTTTATTTTAACTTGCTACACACTCCTGTTTTCCTAATAGACTCCTTACTTATCTCTGCTCCTTCCCACTTTAGACTTACATAACTTACCTCAGTAATCAGCTCTGCTGATTGTTTCTCCTCTAGCTGCTCCATTACCTGTCTCTACCTGCTCCGTTTGCCCTGCGGGCTCACTCCGCTCCCCTAACCTACCCCCAATTCCCACCCACCCACAGTGCTGTTAACCTTATACCTCAACAACCACACCCTCTCCACTTATCACCCTATCACAGACTACTTCTACTTAACATCCCCACCCCCAACCTCAATTTCCTTTATCAGTTTTTACATTTTAAGTCCACACCCTAACCACTCCACTCTACTTCATTCCTGTATTGCTAACATTATACAGCCTTCTCTCCTATACCCAACTCTAATTTACTGTATTACACACTTCTTCTCTCAACCAGCTCTACCTCTTACAGCACTCTCTCCTTTCTACCACCTCTATTTTATCATTTACTAGACACCTTACCTCAACATACTCTACCACCTTATCTTCACATCCAAATGGCCCTAAAACACAATTTTATTCACACACACCTACTACTCTTAACTACTATTCTAGTTTATCTTACTCTACCATACACACGAACCTTCTTTGAACATTTTTTCACTTCCTGAACACCACCAACCCTACCAGCAAACTCTACCAGTTTCTCACATACACTCCCTCAATCACATTAATATAACCTACACTTCTATCTACATACTTCCAAAGTACCACAGATCTACTCATGTTACTTACTTCCATGACAAAAAAACCCTGCACAACTACTACAAAATCCTAAAGTTAATACAATATCCTCAAAAACACCCCCTATTGGATGGTGATATTCATCCAAACCCTGGCCCCAATACAGATGTTCCCAGTTACCCAAACAACCTAACATCTCATGCTACCATTACCCCAAAAAGACCATCTAACTCCCTCTTGATAGCTCACCTCAACATCCGTAGTGTTAACAATAAAATTACCCACCTACATGCACTCTTAGAAGTGCATGCATTCGATATTCTCTGTATTACAGAGACATGGCTGAAGCCCTCAACTCAGGACCATAAAATTACCCTTCCTGGGTATAACATCCTGAGATGTGACTGCAAAACCAAAAAGGGTGGAGGTGTAGCCATTTTGTATAAATCAGAACTCCAAGTTTCACTCTTCAGTGCGCTCCTGCCCTCAAATACTAATGCAGAAATCCTTACTGCTAAACTTCAAATCAACAACTCCAAAGCTATCTATCTAATTTGTTCCTATCTTCCCCCTGGAAACAATATCAATACTCTTGAAAACATACTTAGTTGCATCTCTACTCACCTACCTCAGGAAACCATTGTGCTTGGTGACTTTAATATAGACTGGGCAATCTATAGCTCCCCTAATCCTATCAATTGTATAAATCTTTACGGATTCTCACAAATAATAACCACACCTACTAGAATCCATAAACCAAGCAGCAAGGAAACCACTCTAGACTGGATCCTTCTAACATCCACCTTGATACTTATAAACCAGGAATCCTTCCAGACGATATCAGTGACCGTGCTCTAACCTATATTATTAAACAAAGAGTTCATAGCCCTAATACTAATATTTTTAAAACCTCCCGTTCTAAAAAAAACTTCAAACCAGAAACCTTCCAAAATGAACTGAAAGCATGTGACTGGTCACCACTGTATCATCTTCAACTTGATGAAGCAGTGACCTACTTTAATACTAAATTCCTACAAATCCTAGATTACCATGCCCCCTATCGCTCTTCCCGAAAAAATACCAAAATTGCCCCATGGCTCACAAAACAAACTAGACAAAAAATCCTCTTAAGAAATAAAATGTGGTCCAAATGGAGAGCCTCTAAAAGTCCATCAGATCACCTTTATTTTAAACAGTTAAGAAATGCCACCAAAAAAGACATTCTACAAGATAAAAAAAAAACTATTACCTTCACCTCCAACAAACCCACCAACAAAAACTACAAAAGTTCTGGTCAGGCATTAACAAACTACTTCAGCCAGGCCATTCTAAAACTCCTGCACCATCAGGATTCAACCATAATAACTCTAATCAAATTCTCAATGCCTTTAATAACAATTTTACTGAAGCCATTCAAACCCTAGCTAATACATTACCACCTTCTACCACCTGCTCATTAAACACCATGAATAGTCCAGCTCCAACCTTTCATATACAACCTGTACCTACATCCCTTATTTGCAACCTCCTTCAAAAACTCAAACCATGCACCCCTTCTGCTGACTGTCTTCCAGCTGAATACTTACAAATCACAGCTAAAGCCATTGCCTATCCCATCTCCATCCTTATAAATAGAACAATTTTGGAAAGCACAATCCCTTCCATATGGAAAGTCTCCCATATCATCCCACTACATAAAGGTGGGACATCTACTGAGCTTTCCAACTTTCATCCAATCGCCTTACTCTCTCCAATAGCTAAAATAATGGAAAAATGCATCCACAGACAACTGCTTGACCACCTTCTCCAGAATAATTTACTTGCTAGCTGCCAAGATGGCTTTAGACCTTTCCATAGCACAACAACTGCCCTGCTATCCTTTTCTGACTGTATAAACAAAAATCGTAACAGTAACTTTTTTTCATCAGCACTATTTATTGACCTTTCAAAAGCCTTTGATATGGTTAACCATCACATGCTTATTGATGTACTAATAGCCCAATCACTGGACCCACAAGCAGTACACTGGTTTAAATCTTATTTAGAAAACAGACAGCAAGCAGTGCTTTGGGATAAAAATCTGTCTGCACTCCTCTCTGTGAATGTAGGCGTTCCACAAGGCTCTATTTTAGGCCCACTTCTCTTTTCACTGTTTATTAATGATCTACATGCAAAAATTCCTCAAGCCACCTGCATACAATATGCAGATGACTCTACCTTAATATGTTCAGCCAAGTCCATTACCTCACTCCAGACCCTCACCCAGACAGTATTTAACACTGTTGAAAATTGGTTCATGCAACACTGCCTCCTGCTGAACCCCAAAAAAACAAAATTATTGCTGTCTGCTCCTACTCAAAAGTCATCACAACTTCACTTCACAGTAACCTCTAACAATAGAACTAATATATCCCCTGACACTAGAACTCATCTCCTGGGAATAACAACTGACAACAACCTCAGCTATGATGACCATATTAATACTACTATAAAGTCTGACAACAAAAAACTAGGCATCCTTTATAGAATAAAACCCTTCCTTACCGCTATAGCCAGAACCACTATTGCCCAGACCCACCTGATCTCTACCCTGTTCTATGTTTCTGCAATATATACCAATCTTTCTAAAAACAACCTTTCCAAACTTTCAACCAGTTACAATAACATAGCCCGATTTGCCACTGGCACCCCCTTTAGAACTATCCGCTGTCACAACCTAAAACAACTGGGGTGGTTAGAACTGCAGAACCAACTACTTTGTCAACAACTTCTTATCACCCAAAAGACCCTTTACCACCCTAATAATACCCCTATCCTCACTAACCTGATTTCCCCCTATAAAAATTTTGCAACACTATGCTCAGCTAATAAGCTTTTAGTTTCCACTATTAAATCCAACAACAAAGCTAGGGACTCACTTTTCACCAACACAGTGGGAAAAACCTGGAGCCAGCTTCCTAGTGAACTTTCTACCCTTGCTTCCCCACTGCTTTTTAAAAAACATCTTAAAGAATATCTTAAAACTCACTGGCTCTGTCCCTGCTCTAACCCTGACTGATATCTCATTTCCCCTTCTTGCTCTCCCAGTGCTTCTCTACTCCACTGTTCTATGTTGATTACCTGAAATAAAGATTTCTTCCAATAAAAAAAAAATTATAATTATAATTTCAATTTTTTGGAATCTCCATATATTTTTTTATCTCTCAAATGTTGTTTGTTTGTTCTCTGTATTTGATCTTGGCTTAAACACACTAAAGAACTCTGTACAGGTTTACCATACCTACAATTTAAACAATGTACTACAACTCATTTTACTATTGATATATATTGTATGCTTTGTCACTGCCGATGCTTGGAGCGTTTCTCCCCGGGCCTCTACTGAAAATGGACATATATCCAGTTAGACCAGCCAGGTCAACAAATGTAAAATAAAATAAAATAAAAAAAATAAATAAATAAAATTATGAGGTCAAGTAGGGAGTGTAGATTTGTGAAGGTGTTGAGTCTAGGGCCAGATTCATGAAAGCCTACACTGTGTACCCTAAGTGTATAAGATCTATATTCAGAAACATCCCTACCACATTTTTTTTGTGTTGTCTATTCATTCAGAAAGATTAGACTAAGTGTGGACATAGTCTACACACTGTGGTAACAAGAAAATCAGTAGGAAAATGAAAACTATGCTTATGTTGTTTATTGACTTAGAATGTTGTACAGTTTGTTTACACTTAGTGTAGCCATTCATGAATCTGGCCACTGGTAATTTTACAAGTTACAGGAGATTCAGGTGGGCTATGAATTCAGAGATATTGTATGGAGAAGATCCTAACAGATTTAAGCTGAAGTCCTTGAGAATGAGCTGGAATTTGAGTGAAATGGGGCATGTTACAATTTGGTTGAGTTTTTTGAACTTAAGAACTGAAAAAAAGGGGTTATGGTATGCTACTGCATTGTAAAGGTGGTTATGTGATTTTTCTAAAGCAGTTTAGTGAGTAACCGGTTGAGGTCATGGTCATTGGTGGTGTTAGCCTTGGCAATGAGTGACATGGCTATGCCATCACAAGGTCTAGGTACTGATCTGTCATCAAATGCATAGCTGTAGCCTGGAAAGAAGTGATTACCATGGAGAAAGTCATGATTCTGCGATCGCAATTATGTCAGGTGTGTGGAAGAGAGGAATGTACTGATTTGATATAACTTGTTTCTGATACTTTTGGCATTTATGAGTGAGAATGATGGAACTTTGAAGTTGTAGCTAGAATGGTTTGAGTGGGATCGTGGCTGTGAGTGTTCCTAGCTTTGTTTCATCAATATTTGACATTATTAGTAAGACATAACGAACAAAACACCTTGTAAGCCAAAGAACTTCAAGTACAAATGAAAATCCAAGAACAAAAAAAAAAAAAAAAGTCCAATGCTCAGTAGCTTTAATTCAAATACACAAAGCTTTCAAGTACAACTCTTTGTCAGTGTGTAAAATACAGAACCACAAACAAATCCATATATACAGCAAACAGCCAATCAGCTCACACATTTAACTGACATCATTTAAAGAGCCCTCATATAAAAGCTCTTATATAACATATATTTTAAAATAAAAAAAAAGACATACTCTTACAAAAAATCATATACCTTTAAACCATTATATGAATTTAAACCATATCATGTCCATCTTTTAAAATGGGCTTAATACTAACACTAGTATTCAGCCCAGAATAAATTGTCAGCATGGAAGTAATTTATCCACTTATATTCAATCAATTCAGTTTTGTTTTTTAATGTCACCATCACTGTTGTTCACATGGACCACTTGTAAAATTCTAAATTTAAACTTATGCTGTAGCCCATTGCTAGATATATGTTTTGCCAATGCACTTGTTAAAATGTTCCTCCGAATATCTGATAAATGGGGACTAATCCTCTCTTTTAATTTTTTTTGTCTTGCCAACATAGAAACAGCTGCATTGGGTACAGTTAGCAAGATATACTACATTCTCTGTACTACGTGTACCTCTTGCTTTAAATCTAAATATTTTTCCACTAAACGGGTGTCTAAAGGTTACATCAGTGTTAATGTCTGTAATGTAATGTACACAGTTAAGACAAGGCAAAGTACCTGATTTTTTACTTATGGAATTATTAGCTAGTCTACTGTTATTCACATCTTTATAACAGAAGAGCTGTTTAAGGTTATTTTCTCTCTTAAAAGTAAATCGAGGTTTCTGTCTTGCTATCTCACTAATTTCCTGATTTGATGTCAGGATAGTCCAATTCTTCCTAATAATTCTCTGTATTATATCTGTATGCCTATCATACTTCATTATATAATTAATTCCACCCATATTCTTGCTCCTAACTGGTTGCATATTTGCTAAACTATTTTCCCCTGTAAGGTAGGGCATAGCTATACCACATCTCAGTTGACTAACTTCATTCTTAGATTGTTCAATAAGTCTATTATTGTAGCCTTTACTTTTAAAATCTGATGCCATCCCTTCCATTTCCTTAAAAACGTCCTATCTTTGGCACTTAACCGACTAGCTCTCATGAATTGGCTCTTAACAACACCTTTAAAGATATGCTTAGGATGCATACTTTCTGAATGGACATATTGCACCTTTTTCCTATGGATAACAGTGTTAAAAGTGTCATTCTCCTTTAAAACAGTAACATCTTAAAAACTGATACCATCCAATGAAGAACTGACATCAAACAATAAGACATATGTTGTAGAATGCAGATATTGAATAAAGGTATTCAGTTCACTACTATTCCTTTTCCACAGCAGAAATATATCATCTACAAATCATTTGTAAAACAACAAATCAGCATGTTTAAAGATATTCTCATTTTCCAAAAATATGTGTTTGTCTTCCCATCTAGCCAACACAATGTTAGCATAAGTGTTTGCAATGGGAGTACCCATCATCACACCTTGCTGCTGATGGTAAAAACTGTTATTAAAGCTAAACACATTATTTTCAAGAACACACTCTAACATTGAGCATAACAATTCAACCTTAGATGTACCAATTCACTATGTAGATATAAATATTCCCTTACTGCTTCAATTCCATAAGAATTTGGAATGACGGTAAACAAAGATTTTATGTCCATTGTTATTAACAAAATATTAATATTCGTATTAGTTAAAAAACATTCATTAAGAGCTAGTAAAAAATCACGAGTATCTTTAATGAAATTATGACACAATCTTAACAAAAGAGCTAGCTGCTTATCCACATATTTAGAAATAGCTGTAGTAATCCATTTCCAACCAGAGACTATAGGCCTCATAGGGGGCAAAGTCACAGACTTATGAATTTTTGGTAGTCCATAGATAAATGGAATGACAGGATTAGCTAGACAGAAATAATTATAAGTCTCTGAAGTTATACTACCCTCCATTAGTAAGTCGTAAAGAAAACCTTTCAACTTGCTAATAGTCATGTTAACAAAAATGTGATTAACTGAAGTAAAAGTTTGAGTGTCACATAAAAAAATCACTCATCCAGTTAACATACTGAGTCTTTCTCATTATCACAATCATCCCACCTTTATCTGCAGGTTTGAAAAATATATCATTAGTACATAACGAAGTTACTGCACTTTGTTCTTCTTTAGTGAGGTTATAAAACTTAGTACCTTTCTGTTTAAAAAACCCTCATAAATCTCCTGCTCACACATGTTCATAAAAGCTTTAACTATTTGAGTACTACATGGTACAAAAAAGTACTAGCATGCTTCAAAAACCTATCATTACCTTGGTAATTTTTATGCAGTAGTTTTAAATCCAAAGACCTAACAAACAGCCTTAGTTCTGTCAATAAGTCCGTCAAGTCACCAGATGCAGATGGAATAAATGACAACCCTCTGGCTTGCAATTGTAGTTCAGTAGAATCCAAAGTGCAGTCTGTGCTCCTTGGCCTACCTTGGTATATGATTTTCTTGGTTTCTCTTCATCCTCTCCCCTGTTTCTCAATCGTTTCCTGCTGCCACTTCTCCCTCTGCTTTTCTCTCTCACTGCTATCGGTTGTTGCAGTGAGAAAAGCGTTTGCACTAAAAAATTATCATTAGCCTTAGTTGGAATATTCTGCTTCAAGTGCGCAGATAAATTTCTATCTATATTAGCTTGTACATCCACTTTTTCAGTTTCCAAAGGAGTTTGGGAAATAATTGAATACAATGCCCCATTTGGGATGTACCTTATCCGACACCTGCAGCAACTGGAAAGACCCCAAAAGTACCTCACCAAGAGGATCAAGGGACTCAAACAGATGCCCTATGCAGTTAGGCTAAAGAAACTCCAGCTCTACTCAGTTGCTTACCACCTACTCAGAGGCGATCTGTGCCTGACATATAAAGCCATGTCCAACCCAGAATTAATGGACATGCTCCACCTCAGGAAATCCAAATCCCTTAGAGCTACACGCTCCAGGGACTTAAACCTCAGCACAGAAATAAATAGGACATGCTGGAGGGACAGATTCATATCCCAGAGGCTCCCCTCACTCTGGAACAAAATCCCAATCCATGTTAGGCAGAGTCCCTCAGTGACCCTCTTCAAGAGAAATCTTGACGAGTGGATGGGAAATCATAGGTTTACCCCTGGGATCTATTCTGTGTCCCTACTAAACAGCGGCACAGTAAACTAACCTCAAAAGGGCTATCTTCTGTGACCTACTATACAGAGGCACAGTCAACTAATCTAAAAGGGTGGTGAAAGCCAAACACACTCTGGCTAGGCTTATAAATGCCCTAGGGCAGATAGCCTAGTATCAACCTATGAACCTATGAACCTATGAAATGGCTGAAAAATTATCCAAGCCAGAATCGGCTTCCCTGCACTTTGCTGGCTCAAACCAGTAGGCAGGGCCATCTCAATACTATCCAAGGATTGGTGGTTAGTTCTAGCAACACACCCATTCAGTCCAGACACAGCTTCTCTACCTATGGTCGATGTATGAGAAGTAGGTGGAGTTGTCTCAGCTACAACATGCATTTAGTCATCTCTAATGGAAGCTTGCTTTCTGATTGGTGATGATGACCTCGGCCAGGAAAAAAATATTTTTATTAGTAAAGTAATTTATATCATGAATTAGTTTTCTTTTTTTCGTGGCAATCAAACCATCCTCAAAAGTTTTTAGTTGTTGTAACAGTTTATCATATTCTTTTGAAACTGCAGCAAACTCAGATGAATGAACAAAGCTATTTTCTAGCACTTGGATTTCTGCTACCAACTCTGTTTCATGCTTACAAAATAACTCATTCATTAACTTCATATACTCAGCACTAAGCCGTAAATTTAACTCTTGCCACTTCAACAATAATTCCTGGTATTTATTTCCACAGGCTGGCATCTTAGTCACCTTTAGTCCCTAGGGACAATACCAAGCTCCAGATAAACATTAAACTAGTTAAGTCTTTGTCACTGTAATTTCTTATAGTGCTCTACTTTATATTTCAAAATCTTTATAAAGTTTGTTGTAAATGACTTATCTCAGTAGTATTAGAAGCAACAGTCAATACTGAAGGAACAGTTCCATCAGTGGTGACACAGATATTGAAAAGTGGATCATTATCGACCTTTGAATCTTCTCAGTTCTGCTTGCAGTACATTGGGCAACATGTACATGAGCAGTAGTGATAAAAGAGCATCCTGGCATCAGATTTTAAAGGTAGAGGCTACAACAGTAGCCTTATTGAACAATCTAAGAATGAAGTTAGTCAACTGAGATGTGGTACAGGTATGGCCTACCTTACAGGGGAAAATAGTAGTTTACCAAATATGCAACCAGTTAGGAGCAAGAAAATGGATGGAATTAATTATATAATGAAGTATAATAGGCATACAAATATAACACAGGAGATTATTAGGAAGACTTGGACTATCCTGACATCAAATCAGGAAATTAACGAGATAGTAGGAGAGAAATCTCGATTAACTTTTAAGAGAGAAAATAACCTTAAACAACAACCTCTGTTATAAAGATGTGAATAATAGTAGACTGGTTAACAATTCTATAAGTAAAAATCATATAATTTGCCTTGTCTTAATTGTGTACACTGTATAGACATTAACACTGATGTAACCTTTAGACACCCATTTAGCAGAAAATATTTAGATTTAAAGAAAGAGGTACATGTACTACAGAGAATGCAGTATAGCTGCTAACTGTACCCAATGCAACTGTTTCTATGTTGGCAAGACAAATAAAAAATTAAAAGAGAGGATTAGTGGCCATTTATCGGACAGTCAGAGGAACATTTATAGAAATGCATTGGCAAAACATATATCTAGCAATGGGCTACAGCATAAGTTTAAATTTAGAACTTTACAAGTGGTCCATGTGAACAATAGTGGTGGGGATATTAACAACAAAACTGAATTGATTGAATAGAAGTGGATAAATTACTTCCATGCTGACAACTTTTTCTGGGCTGAATACTAGAGTTAGTATTAGGCCCATTTTAAAAGATCGACATGATTAAATTCATACAATGGTTTAAAGGTATATGAATTTTTGTAAGAGTATGTCTTTTTTTTAATTTTAAAATATATTTTATATAAGAACTTTTATATGAGGGCACTTTAAATTATGTTAATTAAATGTGTGAGCTGATTGGCTGTTTGCTGTGTATATATGTATATATATATATATATATATATATATATATATATATATATATATATATAGATGATCGACACTCGAAGAAGACGGCGGCCTTCGGATGAACACATGCCGCCGGGAATAGTGAGTGAGTTGGAAGGCTGGCTGGTATGCGGTGAGTTAGGGTTAGGGCGTTAGTTAGGTAAGTGTGGTAGATTTTTTTTGTTTTTGGTAGGAGGGGGGGTTTAAGTGAGTAGGTTTAGCTGAGTAGTGGTAGGTAATTTAACCTAGGGTAAGGGTTTTGTTTTGGGCTAGGGCGTTAGAGTTGTTAGGTTAGAGTTAGGGTTTGAGTTAGTGGTCGTTGGAGTAGGTTTTTTGGGTTGGGGGGGTGTTAAGGACCTTAGGTAAGGGCTAGGGTTAGGCTCTGGGTGTTTGTGTGTGAGGTGTTATTGTGGTGTGTGCAGTGTGTGTTTGGTTTTTGTTTGTGGACCGGTTTGTCGGGCATGTTTGCGGGGTGGAGGTTGTGTGTTTTATGGTTTTGTGTTAATGTGTCGTATATATATATATATATATATATATATATACATATATGGATTTGTTTGTGGTTCTGTATTTTACACACTGATGAAGAGTTGTACTTTAAAGTATAAAACCACTGAAAGTGTAACTAAACGATCGGTTACACTGCAAAGGAGTCAAACAGCCAGCTCCCAAGTATTCAGCTCTCCAAAACAAACCTCCAGGTCCATCCAGCGTTCCCCAAAAATATTTAATAAAAACAAACACAAGTAAAAGTAAAATAAAAATAAGCGTGTCACCTAGGTTTAAAAAAAAAAACGACTAACAAGAGAACCTTTTTTGAACTTAAAAACTGAAACTAAAAATATAAGTGCCAAAGGAACTACCTGATGTGTTGTTACTTTCCATTGATGTTAAATTAAATATTAAATTAATTAAATTATTAACTTATATGTGAGCACTGTAAATATGTTAAAATCATGGTTAAAAATGTTGTTATATAAAAAAATAAAATATAAAATGTAAAAAATGTTTTATGTTAAAATATGTTATATGTGTATATATAATTAACTTATAAATACATTCAAAAAATAATAAATACCATGCAAACTAATCCGTTATGGAATACTACCACATGACTGGTACAAAAAAAAAATGTAATTATACATAACATATATAAAAAAATTTTTTACACAAAATAATTTTTACACAAGTAGTTTACACATTATATATATACATAATATTTTTTATTTATATAATTAACTTTAACAGTATACGTATGGTGTGGTATATATATTTATTTATTTAGAACGTATTTTTTGGCACCGGGTTGTATTTGTTGTTTTTATTTTATTTATTTTTGCAACATGCATATAAGGTAAACCCTAAGGCAAGCTTTTTTTTTTAAGTTTTTGGACAATCTTTTTGTGTTTTCTGTCTTTTTTTTTTTGTGGACAGTATATTGAATATGTATTGTGTCAATGGAAAGTGCTTACACATCATTGGTTAGTAGTTGTACTTTAAAGCTTTGTGTTGTTGAATTAAAGCTACTGAGCGTTGGACTTTTGTTTTTTTTCTTCTCTCTTCTTCTCTTATTAGTAAGAGATATGAGTGAGTTTGTGTAGGTACTTTGGTGTTGCTATTTGGGTATAACCTGTTAAGGAAGACAGAGGAGAGAGTGACTGTTTGGTCTTTATTATTTTTTGTGTATTTTATGGAAATGTATTTTTTAAGTGTGATTTCTTGTCATGTGCAAAGACTTGTGCTATTACAGCTAAGAGGAATTGTAAGGGAACGTGACTAACAGCTTCAGAATTTCGATGTTTACTTTTGTATTTCTGTGATGTTGCTTTCCCTGTCCCTATCTGCCATATACCTCAGTCTTGAGAAATGGGGAGAATTGATGAAATAATGTTTTGGGAAAAGTAAAAGAGCTTCAGGATTTTAATATTTACTTTTGTTTTTCTGTGATGTCATCTTCTATACCCCTTAGAGCTGCATAGCTCAGCCTGAAGGAATAGTCAGTGAGTGCCCTGGAAATGTGATCCCTAGCACTGATGCTACCCAGAACTTACCCTCTTATCAGTCTCCTAGATTCATTTAATACCATCACTTCCATCTACCAGAGCTCTCCTTTCCACTCATCCATGTCTCCCACCCACTGTCCCCCAGTGAAGGCCACCTTTGTTTTCCATCCCATCTGCCGCCTCTTTCTGAGTTACCCCAAGTACTGTTTCTGTTTAAATTCACTAGCCTCTTCCTGCTTATGGTTACATTTTCCTAAACTTCCTTCTTTTTAGCACTGACACTCCCCTCAGCATCTTGACTGCCCAACAACTGTACTTCTCTGGAGATTCCCTTCCTAACCATACTCTTTTTCCATGCACTCCCCACCCAGCAGTACTTACTCAAAACAAAGACATCACCACTTTGTAATTTGCCACCCACCCTGCTCATTTCCCCCTTTAGCCAACCCTATTTAGATTTGCATACCTCCATTCATTTACCTCACCTGTCTTCTATACTGGGTATAAGGTAAACCAAAAACATGAAATATATTCACTGACTGCTTGATTATTTCTTCATTTTATACAAATTAAGACTTTTGGTTAGAGTTTAGGTTTGCAATGAAAGTATTTTATATGGGTGGCATCATAACTGCTAAATTAGTACAACATAATGACAAGATTAGCCACTAAAAATTCTCATTATTGCAACCAAATAAATGCTGGTACTGCATAGCGTAGGAATGCAACTGTAAAGATATAGGTCTTCTTTTACATAAATTATAATAGTCAAGTAATTAGCGGACCGGAGTTCCGCTGTGGCGACCCCTAACCGGGATAAGCCGAAAGACACAACATAATAGTCAAGTAATAAACAGCACTGGAACATTTGGATTTTACCGTACATAATTCTATTCAAAGACAAGGCAGGCTTCAATGAGTTGATATCATTTTTCTAAAAAAAATATTACTTGACAGTCAATCATATCTCATGCTTTGCCCTTCTTCAAACTTATAGCATATGAATCCATGCCATCCATATTTTTCAGCTTCATTGCTCAAGAATTCTGGACACAGCTCAAAATAATGTAGGGTGGGGGGGTGGAACAAAGGCCCAGATTCATGGTTTTTGAATATTACTATAATTCACTACAAAAAAAGTTAATAGAATAACATGTTTTACATCAACATGCATTTTCCTGAGCAATAAAAAAGATGCAGCTATTGTCTTACATTGCTAACTTAATTTAGTCCTCAGTAATAGAAATCAGACATTTTACAAGGGATAGACAGGGCAAAGATAGCAACGCAAAATCAGGGATAGTCTGCAAAATCAGGGGCAGCTGAAATGTATGATACTGTCATACCTTGCCAAAACCACTACAGAAAATCTTCTCACACTGCATGGAGATCATCAGACAGTGCCTCTGCAACAAGCTCAAAGTTTATAATGCAGAGATTGCATCTTGATTTTAAGCCAGAGAATCGCAAACTGAAAGCTGCCCCTCTTGCTACTTACTTTACATTGCAGTTCTCGTAATATTAGCACATCTGAGTCTGACAGACTGCAAAGTGGCAGACACAGGCTGATAATACAAGGGCAAATAAACAACAATTGTGTTTAAAGGGGCTGGTCTCAACTTCACAGGGCTGCTCTCAACTTCATGGCACCCACTTAGTTTAAAAATAACTTTGATTTTCAGGCAAGTACCAGGCATTTGGGAGGTATGCTGAAGCATTTATTTATTTATTTAGCCAATTAGTTAGCTACTTAGGTATTTTAAGTAAAGAAAGGCAGCAGTAGCCTTTATTTACTTAAAAAGGCAAATAAATACATAAAGGGGAAAAAAGCGCCCCTTGCAGAAGGCACATCAGGAGGCCTTCTAGAATAGCTGTCCGTAATGCTAGCCATGCCTGAACCCCAGCCACTCTTAACACAGTCAGGGCTCCACAACTCCATGTAATGCAGTCAGGTAGAGAGCATCAATCTAGTTTTTGCAGTTCTAGAAAGTAAGATCTTTAATACGGCTATGTAGTTACACCAAATGCAACAATCCTGGCAGGTTAAAGCTAATCTAAAGCAATGAATCTGCCTCATAAATGTAAGTAATAACAAGTATTTGCCAATGTGTGGGAACCCAGAACTGAAGAAATAAGTAAGCAGTAAGTACTGTGACTTTATAATCAGAATGGCAAAATGTAAAGCAACAGCACATACATGAGGGTTGACTTACTTTGGGAAGGAACCTTTATTTTTAAAACTGTTACTTTCCATTTATTCAGCAAACAGCACCACACACCTAGCAAACAATAGAAACAACTAAAAAACATAATCCAAATGCTTAATACATTGTATCACCTCCGATCGTTACATCTGACCATAAAGCCAAATGTAATACATGTCTCAGAATGGTAACAGTTATCAGAGTTCCAACTGAATAAGAAAAAAAAGTAATTTGCCCTTCACGTACAATTTTCTTAAGCTCAGATTTACAAATCATAATGTTGTAGCTTTCTAGGCATTCACTGCAAACTGTAAACTCCTGACAGGTGTTGGAAATTTCAGCCATCTCACAACTAGCATGGGGCTCTAGAATATTCTGAAAAGGATTAGATTCACTATAGTACAGGGCAGGCCATCACAACCAGAGTCCACAATAACAGTTTGTGGTTTGCCATGTCAGGCTGCTGTGTCTCCATGGTAATCCTTGATCTTAATGGATGACATATCTTCTACATGTGACTCTGGGACCTGTTCCACTTACCTAATAAGGAACTAAAGCACCCTGACCTATCCTAACGTATTTCCCACTCCAGTAACATATCAAAGAAGCAACATATCAGAAATAGCAAGCTGTCTTTTCAATGAACATGTGCATAATGTGAATCTTGCAAATACTTTCTTTGCAACACAACACCTGTATGACATCTAATCAGGTCAAGCTGGGTGTGCACATGCCTTTTAGCAATCAATTTGGAAATTCCCTGGCCAGTGGTCCTATCTAGAATATTGGGTTACTGAAACAAAACCATGGAATCACACTCTCTTTGTCCTGTGAAGGGACATTTTCATCTCTGCTTTGAGTGTTAGTACATCTATCTCTGCTGGATGGTTAGGAGCACTGGGAGAGTGAACGATTCCATTTAATTTCCTGAAATTTCTCAGAAGTAAAAGGAAAACCTTTATCAGTTATTATATGCTCTGGCACATCATAACACATAAGCAGCCTCCTCAACCTACTGATATTGGCTTAAGAAGTGATTTTTTGGCATTTGACTTTGACATTTGATTTTGACAATTGGGGTCCACAATAATCACAAAAGAGCTCACAAATTCAATATCTAGTTTGTTTGCACTGTCCACCAAGAAAATTTCCAAAATAACTCAGTATGTCATCTTTTTTTCAAATGTCAAGGCACACCCTCCAAATTTTCTCCACGTCTCTATCTAGTTTGAGCAACAACTTTCATTTTCACTGCTCTAGGGTGCATATTGTGAGGATCGTCCAACATTGCCTTTAAATGTTTTAATGGCATTTTTCAATTTAATTCCCCACAGAACACATTCCCACTATACATTTACATCATAAATAAAACATTTTCAGTATTTCAGCCATGCTCTGAACTCCAGCATTTCAGGGTATATTTCAATAATTTTCAAAGCTCTAACCATCCATATCATGTCTGCTATATATGCAGCCACCTCCTAACATTGATTCATCACAAGACCATGGATGGACAAACTTCCGTTGCTCATCCATAGTTTTACATAAGGAAAACCTCCAAAGTTAATTTATATTATCATGTGCTTATGAAGCTCATAGAAGATTCACCCACTTATCAAAGGGGGATACCTCATTGAGGACTAACCTCACTGAGTTAAACTGCTTATGGCTCCACACACCACAAAAACTCAAACATAAGTGTTTGAGGGGCAAGCCCTTACACACCCCAAGCTTATATTTCCACAAACTCCATAGTCACACAAATGTGAAGGAAAAAATCTCCCAAAACAAAAGAATCACTGTTGGTGTACACTTAGAAACTGTACCACAAACGGTTTTGTGAAGAAAACAATAACTGTTGATTTTAACATCAGTGAGTTGGGGATTGGGGAGTAGATTAGATTGTAGACATGTAGAGAAGCCCTCCGTGCTTGATGTCACAATCATAGACAGAATGATTGTCCATCTATGAATGGGCACAGTGACTCCAGCAGACGTTTTGTTTTCCCTAGACAAAGTGAGTAACAGTTTATGATGTGTCACAAGTTTGAACTCCCTTCTCAAAGTAAGTGACACATTTTTAACTCCAGAAGTTACTAGCAATGCTTCTTTCTCCATCTGCAAGTATTTATTTTCTGCAGTGTCTACTGTCTGAGATGCATACTTATTGGACACTTCTCCCTCATGGGCATGGAATGCTACATCATCATCTCCATGCACAGGAGCGTATCCCATAGTCATCATGCAAAGCAACCTTTTTACATATCAAGAGCTTCTTGCATTAACGTATTCTTTCCTGTTGCTTCCAGTGACAGTACACCAGGTCTTTCTACACTCTAGATGACTGTGCAAACATAGTACTTTGGTTAAGTCCAAATTTCACCTAACAGTTGACTAGAATCAATAAATGTGTTTAGCTGTGTCGCACTTAAAGGAAAGAAGGTTTCTTTAACAGATTTAACCTCATCAATAGAATGATGAATTCCAGTATTCTGCAGCAGATAACCAAGGGATTGCATTTGCTCTTTTCCAGATTAACATTTAGACTTCAGAACTTTCACTTTATTTTCCTTGAGTTACTGCAACACTCTTTCCAAGTTCCTTAAGTGTTTCAGTACAGTTTTCCTGTTACTGGATTGGGTTGGGAGGGTGGCCTAATGGTTACAGTGCTTAGGTGTTTGCCTTACAAACCCAAGGTGCAGGGTTTGAAACTTACAAGGGATAATTGGCTGAGCTTAAAATGACTCGCAAGGGCAGTTAGCTTAGTACTAATCTATGAAGACCACCATTTTCATGCCCTACATCAAGTTTTTCATAATCGTCTAGAAGACAAATTGTATAGAACTTACTCCAAATGACACTCTGGCATACAGAAGATTCTCTGGGTACTAATGGTAACATACATGTAGATTCATGGACCAGGAGTGTTCACTAATAAGGTCAGTTCAGTTTTTTGAAAATATTGTTATTTCATTCACTAAATAAAGAGTCAACCAGAAAACATGTGGACACAAACCTTAATATAATACAAAATTATTAGTGTTATCATTGCTTCATCAGAATTCCACTGAAAAAAATACAAACTGCTCAATTTAAAATCGAATGAAGTTACACTGCACATGATATCATTAAAACTGTTTGTTGTTGCACATTTTCTGTTTGATTCTTTATTTACTTATTGCTAAGAAATGGAATGTGTGCATTACTCCATTTGCTTTTAATTCTTCCATTCAGCATCACTGTTAGTGCCTCTGTCCTTGGCAGTAGATATGTCTTTTTATCGGCTGCATGTTTCAACTTCAGTTTACAAAGATAAACATAGACATGGAATGGCTCCTGGCCCAGCCATTTTGCTTAAGTGGAACAATTATATCAGCTTTTTCCAACCTATTTGGCTTTTGTTCTGCTTGAGCTTTCATCGTAAGTGGATGTGAGTAGAGAACTGCAAACTTCTGGTGAGATATGACAGTTTACTAATATATTATGTTTAACATAATAAAAGATGCCCAACTCATCTCTAAAAATTTCACCATATAGTCCTGGGCTTCTTCTGGTGACATGGGTTCTTCAGTCACATTATGGGTCACCAATTTAATTGCCTTTCGTTCAGCATGAGCTTCTATAACCTAGACTACCATCTCAGCACTGGTCCGTCTCCCTTTGCAATACCCTATATCAAATACTCCTTCTGGTTTTCCTAACAAACTGTGAGATATGGCCAACACAGCTTAACTAAAGGATCTTACACATAGTTTACTTGGAAAAATATCCTAGAGGTGGGGATCGGGAATCTAACATAAAATTAAAGGAACTTTCATGGCAATAAGATTAAATGCCATTAACCCCCCAGGTTTAAATGAGATGGTTTCTATACACTCAGCTTTAAGACTGCAGTCAACACAATTTTAAACATCAAATGTTCATGGTATTTAGTTTATGTGACATAGATACAAAAATATATATCATTTTAAAGTTATATTTATAGTGAATAACTGATTTATTATTTGAGTTTTTTCATGGTTTTAAATACCTCCAATTCTTTTAAAATATTTTTAAAATAATTTTGAAAATTACTTCTGGTGGGTGTATTTAATAAAGTTGTATACATTTTATAACTGAAATTAATATATAATTTACTGTTTACAATCCATTATTAAGTTAAAAAAGTGAGGCTGCATCTTTAAAAGTGTAGTATATAAGGAAGTGAAGTAATCCAGGTTACGATTCTGATGAGTTCTACATTAAAGAATGAAAGCATTAAATCTGTTATTTAAAATCATTAAAAGTATTTTCATTCAGAGTGCCTAGTTCTGTGGCAATTATTTAATCATTGCTCCGATTGTGATACAGGTCACCTGTTAATCATGCTGGACTTCCTGCAGTTCATTTCAGTGAGGTTTTGCTTGTGTTACTTGGAAAAAGTGCCAGAAACAGTTCCTGAAATGAAAGATATTGCAACAATGCTGTCGATTCCCATATCACATTGCTTAGCTGTCCAGCGCCTATGAAGACTTGATTGCCTCTGTCACTTTTCACTGAAAACACTAAAAGCTCAAATTCGTCTGTTGCAGCATACTTTATATGTTTTGCCTAGCCCCACCTTTTTTAACATGGAGCTATAACTTATACTTATAGTTTATACTGTCTTCTGGGAAAGTCCAACTGAGTGTAAAAATACCTCTTTTCAGCAGACCCCTCCCCCCAGGAGAAAAGCTCCACATGTAAAATATACAAATTATAATCAAACAGACATCAGACAAAAATAAATCAATGCAATACAAATATTAGTTATGGTGGTTTTAGAGACTGTCTTTCCAGAAAGACATAGATGTGGACATGATCTAGCTGCATATGCTTATAATATTGTATAAAGAGGTCGTAGCCTGTTATAGGTCCCCAACCATGTCCCAAGACTCACACTCCATGTTCCTAAGCACTCTGGAGAATATTAGGGTCCAACCTAACACTCTCATACTGAGCGACTTCAACTACCCCTCCATTAACTGGGAAAACTACTCATGTACCAATACACTTGCCCAATGTTACCTGGAATTCATTAATTTCAATGCAATGGACCAGCTCGTTCTTACCCCCTCTAGAGGTAACAACATCCTTGACCTGGTCATTACTAACATGGGTGGCCATTGCTCTACAACAATAGTCTAATCCTCCCTGGGTAGATCCGACCACAAACTAATCACCCTGGAAATCCACACCCCCCCCCCAGAAAGGTAACCACCATGAAAAACTTCTCCAAAGCTAACTTTGGGCTCCTAAAAGCAGAGGTGGCTAACTTCATGACACCCATGCAAATGCAGAATAGTTGCATGACCACCGAATCATATACCAATGCACTGCACGAACACGTACACAAATGCACGGATCTTGTCATACCCAACAGAACCAAGGCGCTCTCCTCCAAAAAAAGGAAGTAAATCTAGTGGTCCCCTTCCATAAACAAATTCTACAACAGAAGGAGGAAATTGATGTGGAGTAAGGTGAAGTCTGCAAGACTGGAAAAACTCCCTTATCAGCCTCAACAAAAAGTTGAGATCCCTCATCAAATCCTCTAAAGCTAGCTATGGAAACAGAATTGCAGCAGATAGTAAAGACAACCACAAGGCTTTCTATAGTTATGTAAATAATCTTAAGGCAATACCCAGATTTACTCTGAGCTACTGCACAATGGTACCTCCTATACCGAGCCAACATATATTGCCAATATACTGGCTAACAGATTCAGTGCCAACTTTACCCTCCCAAAGGACCAATCACAATACCAGTAGATTGCCAGACACCCAGTATTACTGCTGCACAGGTTAAAACAGCACTGTCTAAGGCCAAGAATATAGCTTCTATGGGACCTGACAATTTCCCTGGCTGTGTTCTACATGAACTACAGAGTGAACTGGCACCTCACCTGTGTGCCCTGTTCAATCACAGCCTCACCTCAGGCTTTGTCCCTGCTGAATGGCACACTGCTATAGTCATCCCTCTCCACAAAGGAGGAGCAACTACAGACCCTGGGAACTATCGCCCCATTAGCCTGACAAGTCTGATATGCAAAGCTATGGAATGCATCATCATGGACCTAATAAACAAGGATATAGGGAATCTCCAAACTCTGGATCCCACACAGTTTGGTTTTGTGAAGGGTAGATCATGCCTGCTCAACTTGGCCGACTTCTCTGAGTCAGTCACCAAAGCTGTGGATGAAGGCAAGGTGGTTCATACAGCCTACCTTGATCTGGCCAAGGCCTTTGATACCATTCCCCACTTGGGAATCATACAAAACTCACTAAGCTAGGCATTAACCCCTATATCACTAGGTTGGTTGCAAACTGGCTCACAGATAGGACACACAGTGTGAAAGTAGCTGACTCCAAGTCAGACTACCAACCAGTCACAAGTGGAGTCCCACAGGGATCGGTCCTGTGTCCTCTCCTGTTTGGTATCTACTTCTCTGAAGTCCAATCCAACACGAAGGGACTCTGGCTGACAAAGTTCATAGACGATTGTGAGTTGGGAGCCATTATTAACTCCCCAAGTGATGTTGACATCCTACAGAAAGGCCTCACTGAGACCAATGACTGGTGTCAGAACCATGGCCTTAAGCTCAATGCCAAATAATTTGTCATCATCCCCTTTAGGGAAAACCCAGTTCCCATGAATTACCACATCAATGGTAGTCCACTGAACACAGAAGGCGTTACAAGAGATCTGGGAACACAGGTTGACAGCAACCTCTCTTTTGAACACCACACTGCCACTATGGTCAGAAAGTCCTTCTATGTGGCACATCTCATTACTAAGGGTTTTGCATCCAGGAAGAAAGAGGTCATTGTCTCCCTCTACTCTTCCCTCATTAGGCCAGTCATCGAGTACAATGCCCCATTTGGCATATTACTCACTAGACACCTGCAACAACTGGAGAGGCCGCAAAAGTACCTCACAAAGAGGATCTTAGGCCTTAAAGACTTGTCCTATATGGACAGACTCAAAAAAACTCCAACTATTCTCTGTCTCATATTGCCTACTTTGAGGCGATCTCTGCTTGACTTAAAAAGCCATGTCTGACCCAGCTCTGTTAGAAATGCTACATCTAAAGAAATCCCAATCCCTCCACACCACACACTCCAGAGACCTCAACCTCATTATCACAATCAGCATTACATGCTGGAGGGACAGATTCATAACCCAGAGACTGCCCATGCTACGGAATAGACTTCCCATACATGTCAAACACAGCACCTCACTGGCCCTCTTCAAGAGAAATCTTGATGAGTGGATGGGAAATAGAAAATTCACCGCGGAGATCACTCCAGTGGCTCTACTTGACACAAGCACTGGGAACTAATGTCGGGTGGCACAATGCCAGCGTAATCCTATGGGCTAGGCTTGTTAAGGCTCCAGGGCCATTAGCCTAGTACACACCTATGAACCTATGTTATTAATCAGATTATGCATAAAAATGGGAGTCACAAATTGAAGACAGTATAACAGTAAGTCAGCAAAAAACATAGTGAAAAAATAAGGAGTAATATGTTATGATAAATATGGACAAGGGATATATGGAAGTTAAGTTTGAATAACATTGACTACAAACACAGATAGCTGTACAATGATGTTGGTCTGTATGCAGTTAGGAAGTACAATATTTTATTGTGTTATCAGATAACACTCAGAAAGTCTGTTATATCAATCTTTCAGTTAACAAATTGACACTTTCAGTATTATTCGGGTACAGTGAAATTTCATTTTGTAGAGTTGGATATATAGGCTCAAAATTGTATGCAAATGGGTACTCTGTACATTCAAGGAAATAATCCCGCCACATAGATAAAGCCGGTGTACTAAAAATCAAGTAAAATAAAACATACTATACAGTAAACCAGCACCCCGACATTCAATACTTAAACAGCAGGAAATTTATTATAGCTTGCTAGTACTAGACTTTCACCAGTACAGGTTTCTTCAGGCAAACAGTCATTTGATTTAAAACACGACTTAAATATAAAAAGGAAAAGCCATGTCACGTCACCTTTGAAGAGGTAACACACACACAAAAAGACTAATACATAAATCAATACTTTACACATACTAAGAATACTAAAAAATACAAATATATGCATGTAACTAAAAAGCATATGTTAAAACTTTTACATCTATCTTTATATCAAAATTATTTAATTTTATTTAATTTATCTTTCAGAACTGGCTTTACTGTCACACTTTCATTAAGACCATGTGGACAGTATGATTTAAAATGTATTTTCTACTTATATTCAATAATTTATGTGTGTTTTTTTCAGATCACTACCACCACCCCATAAGCTTTCCTGCATATTTTGTAAAATAAAAAAGCAAAATTTGTGAGATGTGTCTGTTTTTCTAATATACCTGTATAGTGCATTTGTGTCTAGCTGCCTTCTTATGTCAGATACATGCTCACAAATTCTCTCTTTGAACTTTCTATTTGTTTTATCTATATAAAAGGCATTACAGATCAGGCATTTTGCCATGTATATTATGTTTGTAGTATTACATGTCCCATGGCATCTAAGATGGAATTGTAGACTAAGTGGATGCTTCAGAATTGTTTCTGTAGAGACCTGCCTACAGTAATGTCAAATGTTACACTTTTGGGTTCCATACTGGGATATATATGTTGTGTTTATATACTTCTCCTGCTCCTTATAACAAAATATGTTTTTTACATTTCTAGATTTTTTATACCCAAAGGTTAGCTTATCGACTACTTTAAAAGTAGGAATATATTGTAACATGCAGCAATGGTTTTAATACTATCCCGTATTTTATTAGTATGGACATCACAGGGCAGAACACACCTAAATAAAGCTGTTTTTGTGTCCTTAACTTTATTATTACTGCTTAATAATGTAATGTGATTATCAGAAAATATAGGTTTAATGTTATCTTGCTGTATTTGCGTTACTATAGTCATTATATTATGTTCCTTATAGCATCTTTTAAAAAAAAAATCATTGGCCATGTTTTTAAACTGTATATCCATGTTTTCTTTTCTTGTATTCAGTTTAGCCAGATGGGTAAACTGATTTTTCACTATATTTTTAAAAACATGTGGAGGATACATACTATTCTTGTGCAGATATCTATTTTCCTGATGTCTTTCTTAAATAATGTAGTTTCAATTGTACCAGTGGTTACCTTAAACAATCTAATATCTAAAAAGTCTATTTGTGTATAATGTATGCTATGTTTTAAACCATAAAAATTCAGTAGCTGAATTTAAATATAATAAAAAGTCTGAAAATGCAGAAAAAGAACCATTACATATCAAAGACAAATCATCCACAAAACGACTATAAAACAAAAAATTATTAAGAAAGCTATTACTCGTTTCAGAAAAAATAAATTCCAGTTTCCATTTATTCATAATCAAATCTGCATAGCTATTAGCCATGGGTGTACCCATGGCTACTCCTTTACACTGTTTATATATATTTTTATGAAACAAAAAACTTTATTAGTTAAAACCAGTTCTGCTAAGTCACAAACTGAATTAGTCTCAGCTACTGAAAAAACTGCATGCAATGTTATAAATTTGTGAAGGTACTCTATTCCAATATCATTTGGTAGTAATGAAAATAGGGCCTCTACATATCTAGCGTAACCAAGTAGCAATCAGCAATGTTGTTAACAAAGACCAGTCATAAAGGTGTGTTAAAGTAGTTTGACATTGGCTCTGTAATGCAACCATTTGCTGAAACAATAGGTCTTAATGGGGAAGCAACTCATTTATGAATTTTTGGAATTCCATATATGACGGGTATTTTGGGAGCAGTCACATGAAAATAGCCCAACATTTCCAAAGTAATTTCTTCATTAAGATGCATGTCATAAATCATATGATTCACTTTTGTTATAATACTACTGACCTGCTTCCTATCAATGGCTAAATACTCATTGCTACTTAACATATCGTACATTTTAGTACTGTAATCACTGATATCTAAAATAACAAAGCCACCACCCTTATCTGCTGCTTTTACAACTACATTAGGATTAGTGTTGTTGCTCAGTTGTTAAGTTGTAAAAATGACTGCTGGTTTTCATTGCTTGATAAATATTTTCTAGTAGGTACTGTTTTAATGGCAAAATCTATGTATTAGGGCATATAAAAACTACAAAGCAAAGGCAGAATGGTAAAGGAGATTGGGTGTAGATTAAATGGAGGAGACACTACAAGTGAATTGCTTGGTATGAGATTATAACTTTAGATTAAAGACCATAAACGGACTGCACAGCTGGAGATATTCAGCTTCTTAAAATAAGATAATTTGCACAAGGCAAACTAGAAGAGAGTAGAGAGATGATAAGGGGCGGAGTGGAGGATACCAGAAATTACTTGGTGATGTGCTGCAGCTCACTAAGGGACACACAGTAATTTAATGAAGCACTTTAAAATTCAGAACATACCTTAACTTGCAATTAACAGCAGCAGCTATGCAGCAATGCTGCACAGTACTTCAGGTTCACAACAGCAAGTTCTATTGCACAGCCTGGGGGTTTTGCAGAGAAGTAAATGTTTAACTGGCTTGAGACCTGTAGATAGGTCAGATTTTCATTACAAACAAACCAGAAAAATCCCATAAACTAATGCTCACACATCACCGGACTCCACACAGGTATCTACTGAAAATAAGGGAATGTTCTTCTTAACATATACGCATAGATCTTTAAATCTAAAATCTTCCCTGCTGCATTTAACTTCTGTGGTGTCCTAGATGAGTGAATGTATCTAAATTTACTCTACCTACCAGCTACTTAGAGTTATACTGTAACAGTGTGCTGATTCCTGTTCTCTGGACCTATCTGCAAGCTGCCTCTCAGTTAAACAGGATAATTTAAAAGTTTATCTTCTGGTGTCTTACAAGCTCCCTGTTTACTCTACCTACCAACTACTTAGAGTTATACTGCAACAGTGTGCTGATTCCTGTTCTCTGGACAAATCTGCAAGCTGTCTCTCAGTTAAACAGGATAATTTAAAAGTTTATCTTCTGGTGTCTTACAAGCTCCCTGTTTACTCTACCTACCAACTACTTAGAGTTATACTGCAACAGTGTGCTGATTCCTGTTCTCTGAACCTATCTGCAAGCTGCCTCTCAGTTAAACAGGATAATTTAAAAGTTTATCTTCTGGTGTCTTATAAGCTCCCTGTTTACTCTACCTACCAGCTACTTAAGAGTTATACTGCAACAATGTGCTGATTCCTGTTCTCTGGACCTATCTGCAAGCTGCCTCTCAGTTAAACAGGATAATTTAAAAGTTTATCTTCTTGTGTCTTACAAGCTCCCTGTGTAGGTTTACATTTAAATATCTTTGTATTCCTGACACTTTGTACAATACCATTTTGAGACTTGCGCTCTAGGACCTGCACCCCCCACCCCTGCATTTCCTTGCAGGACTGTAAATTTTTATTTCTACTTGGGTAATCTTGGGTTTCTGCTGACATACTTCCGTTAACATTACCCTGCAAAGAACAGTGTATGTGTTCAACTTTCCTTATATGTAGGGTAGCACACACTCAATCAGACCAACCCTGTCCCCACCTGAAACGCTCTTTAGCCAACCCCACCGTTACGTCCACTGCCTAATAATTTCCTTTACAGTCATTCCCAGTGGAAAAGTTTGAATTTGGCTACAGAAATCAAGTATAGCCCAAATAGACTATCTTTACCACTTACGCTGCAATCCTTGCCAAAGGTTTTAGCCTACTCTAGGACCTGTAAACCCCCCTGCATTTTCCTTGCAGGACTTTATATCTTTATTTGTACTTGGGTAATCTTGGGTTTCTGCTGACTCACTCCCATTAACAGTGTTGTGTGCTCTGAAGTGAGTTACTTCCCTCCCTCATTTGGCTCTCCTTAGCATTTCATTGGCTCACACTTTGCCATTCTTTATTTGCCTGCCCACTGACAGCAGATCAGAAGTTTTTTTTACCCTACTTGCATAGCTTGGAGCCATCTTTAAATCTAAAACCTTCCCTGCTGTATTTAACTACTGTGGTGTCCTAGATGAGTGTATGCCTCTAAATGTAAGTACATTGGCTTCTATTGCACAGAGTATAAGTTAAAAATACTAGTGACTGATGCATACTGATTTTGGATGCTGCCACTGGGAAATTTAGGCTCTTTTGTTTGTAAACACACAGACACCTTTCTAGTCCTCTATTTTTCCCCCCTCCATATCTACACACCACAGACAGCTTTCTAGTCCCTGTTCTATTCCAACCTACCACCGGAATTAGCCTAGCTGATTGTTTTTCGCTAACTGCTTCAGTATCTGTTTTTACCCACTCCGTTCACCCTGTGGGCTCACTCCGCTCCTCTCCCTACCCCCAATTCCCACCTACCCCCAGGGGTCCTACCCTTATACTTAATAACCACACCTCTTTCTCTTCCCATTACTCTCTAACCACACCTTTTCCTCTTCCCATTACTCTCTAACCACACCTCTTCCTCTTCCCATTACTCTCTAACCACACCTTTTCCTCTTCCCATTACTCTCTAACCACACCTCTTCCTCTCCCCATTACTCTCTAACCACACCTATTCCTCTTACCATTACTCTCATTACATACCTCTTGCTCTTACCATTACTCTTCAAACACATTCTTCCTCCTACCTTTACTTTCACACTCTCCAGTTACCCAACTGCACTAATATTAACTTCTCACCACTCTCCTTTTATCACACCACACCCTACTCCCTTCTTTCATCTCCACCCAGTGAATTTATTTTTCTACCTATAAACAATCTATATTTATTCATACAATGTATAAACAACCCATCCCATCTTATGTCACACTCTTATTCACACTCTCACTACTACCTCCTTTAATCATCACCCATTTTTCACCTCCTTTGAAAACCCACTAGGCCCATACCTAAACTACCCCAAGAAAAAAAACAACTCTCCAAACTCTCCTCTCCTTTTTATTTATGCTAATATAACATCCTCATCTAACTACAGTCTTCCTAAATACCATAGAACACTACACATAAAATACAACAATCAGAACCCCAGGAAAGGCCTACCTCTATACAGCAGATTCCCCACCCAAACTATCTAAGTGTACTACTCTCTTTAAAGGATGGTGATATCCACCGTAACCCAGGCCCACCAACAACTCCTATATCTCTCCTCAACCACAAAGAATCACCTACTTATGCCCTGTCTAAACCACTAAACTCCCTTTTAATTGCTCATCTTAATATACGTAGCATAAACAATAAAGTAACTCAACTCCAAGCTCTAACTGAAATCTACTCCTTTGATATTCTCTGCTTAACAAAAACTTGGTTAAAACCTGTAACCTGAGACAATGAAATCATCCCACATGGATATGATATCCTGAGACTAGACCGAGTATCCAAGAAAGGTGGTGGGGTTGCTATCCTATATAAATCTAGCTTACAATTAACCACTCACAACTGTAAACCAGCTATAGACTCCAATGTAGAAATTCTTATCTCCAAACTTCATCTTAACAATTCCAAATCCATCTATATTACCTGTACATATCTACCACCTGGTAACAACACTGCCATCATGGAAAACATACTTTGCTGGCTTTCCCAATACCTGCCCCAAGAAACCATAATCCTAGGCGACACAAACATTGACTGGAGCTGCTATTGCAGCACCCTCCCCACAAACCATATTAACCTATATGGGTATTCCCAAACCATTACCTCCCCCACCAGAATAAATAAATATTACAAGAAATCAAGCTTATTAGGCTGGATTCTCACAAACCATCGTCCTCACATGTATTATTCAGGAACCCTCCCTGATGATTTAAGTGACCACTTTCTTACCTATATCATCATACATAAAATCAACTCTCCCATTCCAATATCTGTCAAAAACATCAGATCTAAAAAGTACTTTAACCCTGAACTATTCCAAATGGAACCAAGAGCTTGCAACTGGTCTCCCTTACAAAACCTCCCTTTAGATGAAGCCATTAGTTACTTTAACTCCAACTTCCTTGCCATTCTCAACCACCATGCTCCAACCAGATTAATTAGAATTAAAACCAAATCTGCTCCATGGCTTTCAAAATAAACCAAACATAAAATAAATCTTAGAAACAAACTTTGGGCAAAATGGAGGAAGACTAAAAACCCTATAGACCAACTAACATTTAGACAGCTAAGAAATGAAACCAAGAAAGCTATAATATCTGATAAAAGAAACTACTACCTACAATCCCAACAAGCTAATCAAAACAACCCACAAAAAAATTGGGCTAGCATTAACCAACTTCTCCATCCAGGTCAATCCACTACTCCAAATCCTCAAAATACTGACCACAAAAATCTATTGAATACAGCTAATGCTTTCAATATCTTTTTTTACTAATGCTATACAGACATTAGCTAGTCAACTATCACCTAATAACTTCACTCTACCTTCCTATAAATCAACCTTACTCCCTACTTTTCATATTCAACCTGTCCCAACAACAAATATTCTAACCCTTCTACAAAAACTAAAACCATGCTCACCCTCAGCAGACCAACTACCTGCTGAATTCCTACAACAATCAGCCAAAGCTATTGCTTATCTCATTTCTATTCTGATCAATAGAACTATTACCAAAAGTCATATCCCCAGTTTATGGAAAATCTCCCATATTATCCCCCTCCATAAAGGTGGACACTCCACTGAACTCTGCAACTACTGCCCCATTGCCCTTCTCTCTCCTTTGGCAAAGATCATGGAGAAATGCATTCACAGACAATTACTTGACCATCAAACCCAAAATAATTTACTTTCCAACTGTCAACATGGATTCAGACCTTTACATAGCACTAGTACTGCCCTTCTTTCCTTCACAGATTGTATCAACAAAAAACACAATCTTAACAAGCTTTCTTCAGCACTATTTATTGACCTGTCTAAAGCTTTTGACATGGTAAATCACCAAAGTATCATCAAAATACTGAAATCCCTGTCACTAGATACATCTTCTATAAAGTGGTTCCAGTCCTACCTTGATAAAAGACAACAGGCCGTACTATGGCACAGGTCTCTCTCCACTCACCTGCCTGTCAAACTTGGTGTGCCTCAAGGGTCCATCCTAGGACCTCTACTTTTTTTCCATATTCATTAATGACCTTCACCTTGCCACCCCCCAAGCCACATGCATACAATATGCAGATGACTCTACACTGATATGTTCAGCCACCTCCTCTTCTGAACTTCAATCTCTTACTCAACAAGTATTTAACACAGTTGAGCAATGGTTCACACATAGATGCCTTCTCCTAAACCCCCAAAAGACTATCCTCCTCTTCTCTCCCACAAATAAGTCATCTCCTCTTGATTTCTCAGTTATCTCTACCAATAAAACTATTATATCCCCTGATCCACCCACCAAACTATTGGGTATCACCATTGACAACAATCTGAACTTTTATATCCATATTAACAATACTATAAAAACTGTCAACAAAAAACTTGGCTCTCTCTATAGGGTAAAATCCTTCCTCTTACCTTCAGCTAAAACCACTATAGCACACACTCATCTAATCTCTTCACTTCTTTATGCCTCACCGATTTTTACTAATCTATCTAAAAATAATCTTAGCAAATTGGAAATGTCTTACAATAACATTGCCAGATTTGCTACAGGCAACCCATTTAGAACCCACCATTGCATTAATTTAAATCAGCTGGGATGGCTTGAACTACAAAATCTGATTAAATTCCATCAACTATCTATAGCCCACAACACTTTTTACAAACCTTCCAAAACTCCTATTCTTTCCACACTCGTCACTCCCTCTAAAAACCTGAAATCCTTAAGGTCTTCTCAGAGACTTCTAGTACATACCACTAAACCAAACAACAAGGCTGGTGACTCCCTCTTTTCTAATATTGTTGGAAAAGCCTGGAATCTCCTCCCCAGTGAACTCTCCTCACTTCCCTCAGTATCATGCTTCAAAAACAAATTGAAAGTGTTCCTCAGAACACACTGATTATGCCCCTGTACTAAGCCTGACTAGTTATGTATCTCTTAATACTTTGCTCTTCCTACCCCTTCTACTCATTAACTGAAATTCCTTCCCTATTAACCATATTTATATCTCCCTCTAGAACATCTTGATTGTACTAGCATGCTATGTTATGCCTGTATTATGCATTGCTGAATTTACTGTGATAACCTGTAATATGCATTGTAAATATGATTTCTTTTGTTTTGTTTAATGTTTTCCTTATTTGTTATCTTGTTAGTTTCATTGTTCTATCTTGGAGCTTATCTCCCTGGGCCTCTACTGAAAATGGACATGTATCCAGTTAGACTAGCCCGGTCAACAAATGTAAAATAAATAAATAATAAATAAATATATTGTTCGTAATGCATGATAATTATATTATTCCCTTTGTCTGCTGGCTTAAAGACCAATTCATTCATCTTACATAAATCTTTTACAGCTGTCCATTCCACTTTTGTCAAATTATACTTATATTATGCTTATCTAATAGAAAATCATCAAAGGCATTTTCAACAGCATAATTAAATGCTGCAGAAAACTGTTTTATACATTCATTATTAAACAGAGGTATAAAGAGACTTTTACATTTAATCTGTGATATATCCAACAAACATTATCCATTGGCCTCAATCACATCAGATGTACATGAATAAAAAGTATCTTCCAAACTACTACTGACATCAAGTTCATTACCATTCATATGTGAAAAAAACTATATTAAATGTAGTTTTCATACTAAATGAAAATTTTCACTTTTAAGTACATCCAAATATGAAAAATATTTGGAATGAACTTCAATCCCAAATTTAAAATGGCCAGATAAATGAATCAGCACTGAACTAGAAGCCTGTTCATTCATATAAGAAAGTTCAGAAATTTCTTTGACAATTCCTTTAACACACTCATTGCCATTTTCTTTTTTGTGCTTATACTGCTGTTGCCCTTCCGTCAAGGCACTGTATTGTAGCCGTTACCACATCTCCCTTGTTTACTGCTAATATTCTCATGCTGTTTATTCTTAATGAAACAATTCCGAAACTGCTGTTCATGGTTCACTAGTTCCTGCACCACTGGAAGTGGAGGGAAAATATTTTTGTCGCTTTCTCACTCAGTAGAATATTTATTTTCTTCTGAAGAAGCAGACAAAACCAATTGTTGTTTTTTATAACCTCTGTTATGAGCTAAGTTCATCACCTATCACTGAGACTTTCAATCTATTATAGTCATGGAAATCCCTTTGCAGTTTCACTTTTTTCCTTTTCGCTAAGTCTACTTCATATGATATTAATTTTTCATTAATTTCAGCAAGCATAGCATTAAGACAAGAAGTACTCAATTGTGCTGCCAGTTCCATATACAATACATGTATCTCATCCTTCATTCTACACCATTTACATAAATCACGTTCAATTAAGATGTTAATCATTCTATAGAAAAGTGATGTACTGCTGCTATCCAATGGGTTTGAAACCTTTTATCTTCATCATTAATTAAATCAAAGGATGCACTTGGAAATAATCCTCTCAAGGTTATGTCTAGTTCTAAATATCTTTTTAAACTTAGACTGTTAAAATGTAAATTCATTTCCTTAGACAAATGATCCAGCTTATCACATAATTCCTGTGCTTCTGCAGACAAACTACCAGTAGTACATTGGCTCACCAACAAAAATGAATTATCAATTCATCCAGTGATCAGGTTCATACATCAGGGATGTCTGCTAGGCCCTTTTCTGTCCATTTAAGTCACAGACATCAGGAATGACATATACATACTCTGTCCAAACAGCTGTTTGGAGGACCACAGATTGTGGGCAATCATTGACTACAACTGTGATATTAGTATAATACAGACAGGATCAACAAATACCAAAGACTGATGCCAATGCCATGACGACACATGAGATGAACAAAAACATGGGGGGGGTACGTTATAAAAACAAGCACAACCCAACAATAATGTAAACATCACACTCTATAAGCAGACCAAATGGTATGTGACGTGTATCCTGGGGTAGATGACATGTGGAATGTCCACCAACATGTGGCCACGGTGCTGACTACTACCTCGTATGTAACACAACTAATGTGTATGTGAGGATATCCATATCAAAGGTTATAATACGTCCACAGTTCACAGGCTTCATCACACCAATAACTGAGTACAATGCACCCTTCTTCACATACCTCCCTACACATCTTCCAGTGATGTGTAATTCTACCATCTTTGCCACAGTGAGCTGTTACACATCTTACTGGTCATATCTAGGTATTCTTTTTGTTGCATAAACATTACTGTCTGATGGTGCGGAACCCCCATCAAGGTCTTATACCAGATACATGTGTGATACCTGTTCCTGTGATGTAGACAGTACATGCATAGCTGTTTGTCAACATTGACGCCATGGGTTACATTCCTGACAGTATGGATTGTTACACACACACACACACACACACACACACACACACACACACACATAAATATATATATATATATATATATATATATATATATATATATATATGTATATATATGCCATGCACGTCAACTAGCCTGCATTGATCATAATGTCATATACAGGTATAGCAATGTCCCTCCTAACAACTCCAGCAGATGTTGCAGTGTCAAGACGGTGTGCCTGATTACCCTCACAGATTGCTGACATGTCATAATAGTTATACAAGTGTGTTCATGCAGAACCATCTATGATCACTCAGAATCACATATTTTGTGTCACAGACATAGGATTACTGGTGGTATTATTCTGATATTGTCCATGATTGTGTGTGCTTCTTTGCTGTTGTCCACGAGCCTGTAACGGTGTCCCATTTGCTGGAGACCTCTGCTGACATTACAGTCACATTCAGAGAAATCATTTTGCACAGCTTCACATTATGCACCCATCCCCAATTATATATAACATCCCTGATAGAAGTCCTCTCCATTGTTCATGTCAGGATGATTACATCACCAAAACATCTTCTCAATTGTTATGTCACCTTGTCTGACAGTCACATAATATACATTTTCACTGTGCAGTCATTATTGTACCATGTCGATATGTGATTAATGTTCCTGCTACAACTGTTTTCCATTTACATGCCCTCATCTGCTGTACATTACAATGGTTCACCTGTCCTCTTTCCCTGTGTTCATTCCTACAATTCATCTGTGTGCCCCAATTCAATGCACACACTCCCCCTGACTGCTTATTTTAAATGGCAGCCTATGCACCCTTACAGATGATTTACACAACTTTTGTACAGAATGTCTGGAATGGGATTCCACAAGACTCTGCACTGTATTCACTGTCCAGTACTACAGTGTCCTGCATTGTGTTTGGACCATATACATTATTACATAATAAACCCTGGTAATCATTGTGGCATTACATCCAATCCCGCTAATTTAGTTTGCTGTAAGGTAAACAAGTTTGCTATTTGTGTTGTGGTGATTACATATTCGTGCCATGAAATTATGCTTGTTTACGTTTAAACACGGTGCATGGCATGAATATATAATCACTACTGCTGCTTACTGCACGAACATGTAAACGCCGTGTAGGCTTCTTGAGTTTACTGAATCCTATCATAAGTTTGATGCTAAAATATGAAATTCTTTTGTCAAGAAGTTTAAGCAGAAAATGAAACATCATTCTTTGTTTAAAAAAGTTTTATGTATCAGGGTGGAAATCATCTACTCTTCTTATTCATTCCGTAATGGGATACTTTGTGGCTGTACTGTTATTATTTCACCTACACTGATTAGAAGTTCATTCATTTTGCAAAAATAATATTCATTTATTATTTATTAGGTATAACCTTATTTGCAATGATACGGCTTAATGGTCAGGAATTAAGTATCCTATTTTAAATGATATCTGTAGCTTAACACAAAGAAAAAAGTCTGTGTTCAAAAATGGATTTAATTATTTCATGCTTTGAAACAGTTTTGTTTCCAAGTATATATATATATATATATATATATATATATATATATATATATATATTATATACAGAGAGAGAAGCTTGGTTTAGCACAGTAGCTGCTATGCTACATGGACCTTCAGCTAAAAAAGGTCCCATCATGGGATGCTCAGTGCCTAGTGCAGTGACTCAGACACATGCCAATTATTCAGCCAGCTGAATACTTTTGGAACTGCAAATGACTTGCACACAGACATACAGAATTACTGTTGTAAAGACATGCACAGCCACAGAAAATCATACTTTATGACTGTGTGTGTGTGTGTGTGTGTATATGTGTGTGTGTGTGTGTGTGTGTGTGTGTGTGTGTGTGTGTGTGTGTGTGTGTGTGTGTGTGTGTGCGTGTGCATGTTTTAAATCAGAGTGGGAAGAATTAGGGGAAGCACCAGATGACAGTGTGCAGTGTCACCTTCAAGCATCCTCTCACATTACATAAAGCAACCCAAAATAACAATCTATGCAAGTGCTCATCTGAAGGGGGTGTCTCAACTATAATTACACTGCATCTTCATAGTATGGACCAGAGCCCAATGACTTAATTATCCTGCTATCCAGGAAGAGTTCCAATCAAGTAATAATGCCCAAAAGTGTGTGTGTAATTGTGTAAATAACACATGCCCCGGGGGTGTTCTGAGGTACAGTGCTGCAGGCATAGTACGTAAGTAAGTACTTAATGTCTATGCAGATACAGACACACACATGGTTAAACACAGTTAATAATGCTAGCCATTAAAAGTTTTATACTTGGATACCTCTCAACTGTACAGATTTGTGCAGTTGCAGAATCTCCAGATTTTTACTTCATTTCTTTTGTCTTTTTCTCATAAGATTTTTTGTTTTGCTGGCAAATCATTGTGGGTCAAAGTCACTAGATAATGACTTGTAATTCAGTTTCAGCCTTCATGCCCTTCAGAAAATACATTCTAAATCAAATCCTGTTATTCCAGCAAGTTTCTAATTTTATAAGAGGAATATTTAAAATCTGTCCCTATTTTTGTGCCTCTGTCCCACCATTATTTTAGACATTATCCAGATTTATTGAGCTAAGAGGATGAGAGGTATGCAGTTGTAGCTATTACTTGATAACAATCTGACCATCACTGTTACTCTCAGGCTCTCTTCTGCTTTCATGCAGGCATGTACTAACACACACAGACACATACACAGACAGACACGCACACACACAGACACAAACACACAGACACACACACACACACACACACACACACACACACACACACACACACACACACACACACACACACACACAAACACACACACAAACACATGCACAAACGCACACACACACATGCACAAACGCACACACACACATGCACAAACGCACACACACACACACAGACACACACACACACACACACACACACACACACACACACACACACACACACACACACACACACACACACACACACACACACACACACACGCATGCACATGCAGGCACACGCACGCACACAAACACTTCTCAAATTTTTTTTACATTACTTACTTATTTTAATTGCATGCTAGAGAAACAGCAAAAGTGTTGCTTTACTTAGCATAAAATAATGGCGGCCATTAGTTTTTTTACATTCCGAACTCCAGAGCAGCTTAATATGTTTCCAGGAAGTGACATACTAATTTTTCTGTGAGCATTACATGTACATTAACACCCTGCTGAAGAACATTTGTTCCCAATCAGGATGGCGATGTACAAGTCACCCATAACTTAGACTTTTTTGCATAAGCAAAGGCATAATTAAAACACTTTATTTGCTATTAAGTGCTACGACCTTAGAAAAGAGAGTGTATGGCTTTAGTACCTACACAGATTACAGCAGTTTGCTGTTTCTGAATTGCAAGACACCATCTTTCTGATTAAGCCAAGTATGATCCTTCTTAGGCCTGGTGAAAACAGTTTATTAATGTGTAACAGAGATGGTACTCTTTAGTGGTTCCACACATGCAGTGGGTGGGAGGAATGCACAGGAATCAGCTGCTGAAAACACTCACTGAAATCTATCAGTGAAATCCACTCAAAAGCAACAGGGGGTTTCTGTGCAAGTTCTCCATATTCATTCTTGAAAAAGGAAATAGATAAATGAACCCAGAATACAACATTCTGATGCTAGACTCTTTATTTGTGAGGAAAGTACAAATTATTAGCTGCTCTGTTGCTTTCATTTACTGCATACGTTTGAAATTAGATTTTAGACATTGAAAACAATGTTACATACCTTGAGTTTTTTTAAGCAAGTAACAGGAATCCCGATAAAGCAGGACAATGTCAACCTTGAAGAACTTGTATACACATATGCCAACTAACAAGAAAAAAGCTGCTGTGACAAAACTGCTTATTACGTATTTCCTATACCATGTATCTGTGAAAAGAAAGATGTTGCATTATTAGATATTTAAGTTGTGTTACACAAGAAAGTCAAACCATATTTATTTGATGCCTTAATCTATTAACACAAAAACAGTTCATTCTGAAGTAACCTTTCCCAGACTTCCCTTTACCCCATCCCCAACCATCAAATATGTTCATTATAAACAACTGTGTACTCTTGACACTACTGGCCAGTCCACCTTAAGACTACCCAAGATTTGCTGGATAGGGCAAAGAACAGTTTGAAAATCCTAAAAATTTCCATTTTTGTGGTCAATGTTCTGTCAAAGCAAAGAGCAGGTAGTCATGTCAAAATATGAAAAGCAGTGGAAAAAGAAATAGAAGCAAAGGTTTACCTGAACCCAAGAATACCCATTTATCTCCATGCCAAAAACTGCATCTAATCATGTTCTCTCGGCCATACAATTCCTTAACTTTTGACTTCAAACAAACAAAAGTAAGCTTTTCAAGGCCAAACACGGGGAATAACTAAAAAATAAATGGCTGTGTCTCTGCTCCAGCCCTGCCTGATCCAGAGCCAGCTCTACTCCAATGTCACCCACAGCTTGTCTCACTCTTTCCTCTACACCTGCATGACTGTCACAACGTTTGGGAGCAGCTAATCATTCTTCGCACTACCTCTCATCCTGTCGACACTCATTGAATTGAAGCCCACCACTACTTTCTGGGATGTCTTGCTACACTCACTGAATTGAAGCCCACCACTACTTTCTGGGTTGTCTTGCTACACTCATTGAATTGAAGCCCACCACTACTTTCTGGGTTGTCTTTCTACACTCACTGAATTGAAGCCCACCACTACTTTTTGGGATGTCTTGCTACACTCATTGAATTGAAGCCCACCACTACTTTCTGGGATGTCTTGCTATACTCACTGAATTGAAGCCCACCACTACTTTCTGGGATGTCTTGCTACACTCATTGAATTGAAGCCCACCACTACTTTCTGGGATGTCTTGCTATACTCACAGAATTGAAGCCCACCACTACTTTCTGGGATGTCTTGCTACGCTCACTGAATTGAAGCCCACCACTACTTTCTGGGATGTCTTGCTACACTCACTGAATTAAAGCCCTCCACTACTTGCTGGGATGTCTTGCTACACTCACTGAATTGAAGCCCACCACTACTTTCTGGGATGTCTTGCTACACTCACTGTATTGAAGCCCACCACTACTTTCTGTGATGCCTTGCTACACTCACTGAATTGAAGCCCACCACTACTTTCTGAGATGTCTTGCCACTTATCACATGAAATATTGATTGTATGAGGCATAATTTAAAAATCTTTCTCTTGTGTGTCTACAAATTTTTAATTGCTTCTGTAATGTCTTTACACTGGAAAGCTTGACAAATATCTGTTACTTCCTAAACCTAAACTTCCGAATCTATATAATGTTACACCAACCTTCAGAACTGCATCTACTATCAAATTACTGCTGCACTAGACCTACCTGTACACAAATCTGTCAGCAGTAGCATTAATGTGCACAGCACATTCACACTAATGTTCACTATTATCTCAGGCTATATCATATTGTTTTGTGTAAAGTTTGAATGGAACTTTTATTCCTGGGTCTCCACTGAAAAAGGGCTATATGTTCACCCAGTCAGACCATGTCAGTAAACAAATGTTCATAAATAAATTAATAAAATAAACCAGACTTGCACTGACATGGAGTGGTAGAACTAGCAAGTGAAAAATCATGTGTGACCTGATTCTCAACCACCTCTATCCAATATGTATCAGGATAATTAATGAATACCCCTTCCACTTATCACTTTCCTTGATACTGTGCCACTTAGGAATGTTTTCAAACTGTGATATCAGCTCATATCCTTTTTTATCAATGTTCACTTTTATACTCACCATAATACAATATTTCTAAGACGTGTTGCAGAGTACATATATTTATATATACATAAGTGATACCCAGATTGGTCACTGCTTCTATCAAGTTTTTGTTACTCCAAGTTCTCCTAGTTAGAAGTGATAGGTCCCAGGTGCCCTTCTCTGTTTCTTTGCTTCTCATAAAACGAGTGATGAAGAAACAAAAGCTTCTAATAAATCTGGTATGTAGGAGGCTGACAAATCACTAACATCTGCAGATGCCTCTCCCTAAGATCTACTTTTACTGGAGATAACCACATAGCTATCTTTGTAAGTGCTGCTACAGAAAGGTTAACAGGACACAGAATTTTGAAAGGTCAAAGAGCATATAAAACTACATGTTGTGGTGAAACAGACCATAAAAAAGGGAAAAAGAAAACTTACTGACCTATTTCTCTTGCCATCTCTGATGAGATATTTGTTCACCAAAAATTCCTCTAGTTTTATGGAACTGAGAATAGGGCTATTTTTGGCAATCAGTGTATAGAGAATATTGAGGTCAGCCAGCATTGGGTTGTTGCACTTGAGTTGCATGTGGGTAGAATCACAGAGACATCTGCATACTAATACTGTATATTTATTTATTTATTTATTTACTTGACATTTGTTGACCGGGTTGGTCCATCTGGGCCGAGGCCCTTTTTCAGTGGAGACCTGGGGAGAAAAGCTCCAAAGTTACAAAATATATACAAGCTTCAAGAATATAAACATTTGCTAGTACACACACAAAAAAAAATACATAACAATGTAAAGCGAGTATACAATGATAATAGTGATTACAGATTATATATATAGCTATGTATATCAAGGTAGGTAGTCCAGGAGAAACTGAATTTAAAGTAAAGAGAAAAGAAGCTAGGAAGGAGTGTTTGGGTAGCAGTGAAGGAGAGAGGAGTGCAACAGTAGTTGGTGACCATTCTACTGGTGAGGAGATTGATATAGTAAAGGACAGTTAGGGGTAAGAGTAGGGAAAGGGCTTAGTGGGGAAGAAGGGAGGGTGGGTTTGGAAGGAGGTAGTGTTAGGTACTAGTAGGAGGAAAAGAAGTGAGAGATTGGTCTGGACAGGTGGGTTAGTCAGGGGGCTGATAACAGAGGCAAACTTTATTTAAGCTAAGGTGATTTCTCACAGTCTTTTGGATGTAGTATTTCGTATGTCTAGTGGGAGTTTATTCCAGTGTTTGGTGGGGTAATAGCTATACAGGTTTTTTCCTATGTTGAGTTTGGGTTTGGTTATGGTCAGAAGGTTTGATTTACAGATATTGTGCACATCTTAATGAAAATATAGAGAATAAATGTACCCAACATGTCAGTCTCAGAGAAATCCATATGCTGTAATCTGAACCTTGATGTGACTCCATCATGTGACTTCTTGTGCCTTGTCAGAAAAGTGGTTACAAAAGCCAGTGCATTTCCTCAGTACCTTTGCCCGGAAATCTGTGAATCTGCAAACTTTGATATACTACATCAAAAGTTTCTGACAGGATCAGGACAGGAATTCCATCTGTATTGGTGTAAGGCATTTTCAGCACCATTTCCTGACTTAAAATGATGCTGTAAATCAGAATTCAAAGACAGTACTGCTGGAGACAGGAAGTCAGTTGCCAATGGGCACCTTTTTCTTAGACTTCAGAAGTGAGTGTTTTGGATGTAGCCAGTATGTAACTTCCACTGAGTTGTCCTTATGCTCTCCACACAATGATGGCAAATATTATTCACATCTATAATTATCAGCAAATATTAAACAAATAGTTTATTTATTTATTTAATTTTGGTGACCGGTGAGGTCCACTAGGCTCGAGAGCCCATTTTCAGTGGAGGCCCGGGGAGAAAAGCTCCAACATTACATAGTAAAAAGATTAGATATTGGATAAAGTTACAATTCATGATACAGATACATAAGCTAAGCAAAATACAATTGATATGGAGGGTATAGAAAAAAATAGAGACATAAACAGGTAAATTGGTAAGGCTTCACATTACATAGTAGACATTGAGTTTGTGGATTAAGTAACTATTCAAAATTCAGACATGAACTGTTACATTGGTAAAGCTATACTTTACATAGTAAGCATTAAGTATTCAGATAAAGTACACTTCAGGATGCAGATACATAAGATAAGCAAGTTATAGTAGCAATTGAGGGTGCAGACACTTTTGAGAACAGAGACATGAAGTGGTGCAAATACTATGTAGAATAGAGACATGAACTAGTACATTAGTAATTTAGCAAATAGGTGATATGTTGCAAGGAAAAAATTCCAGAGTTTGTATAGAAAATGTGTCTTGTTTGGGTGCCAGAACAGGTATAAATGAAAGGAGAGGAGAGGAGAACAGGGAATGAAAATTAAATACAATATGTATAAATTATATAAGAAATAATGCTGAAGAGAGAGTCATTACTAGAGGTGTTAAGAGGTCATTTCTAGAGGAGTTAAGTAGTAGGCAAAGGGGAAGTATGGAAAATATGATTTAAAGTGAGAAGAGAAGAAGGCTAGGTGGGTAAAGTGCAATTGCACTTCCACTTAGAGAATATGTATGAATGGAGATGTGATTTGAAGTTGTTAGTGTTTGTGTGTTATATCAGTATGGAAGGTGAAAAAGATAAATTGAGAAGTAAAAAGTCCTTATTCTCTTGGTTATTGTTGATGCAGTGGAGTTGGCATCTAAACCTAAGCACATGTATACATATATATATATATATATATATATATATATATATATGTATGGGTTCATGTTAGAACGTCGACAACTGACTATATCGACAAGTAGCCCTGCAGCACGAAATAAACGAAACCTGAAAGCATCGAAATTTCAAATAACCGACATCCACTTCGCCGACAACGCGCTACACTAACATCGCGTATTACAGGTAATGGGTATTAACATATGTGAGGTAGGGGATGTATTTATAAACATATGTCACTTAGTCTGGCATTATAAATACATCCCCCACTCAACATATGTTAATACCCTTTACCTGTAATATGGGATGTAGGTGTAGCGCGTTGTCGGTAAAGTGGATTGTCGGTGAAGTCGTCTCGATGAAGTGGGTGTCGGTTATTTGAAATTTCGATGCTTTCAGGTTTCGTTTATTTTGTGCTGCAGGGCTACTTGTCGATATAGTCAGTTGTCGACGTTCTAACATGAACCCATATATATATATATATATATATATATATATATATATATATATATATATATATATATATATATTAACTATTATACTTTCTTTTATTTAACAGTTTGCCATGAAATACTGGTTAAGCATGATGTAGATTTCAGTTAACCAATACATTACAGCAACTAAATTTATTAATGCTTGAAGGATAAGACTGAAGTTTAAGAAGCCATTTAAAGACTGAAAGGCAACATGGGCTGAATAATTCATTTTATTTATAAGATGTTTCTTAATTTATATAATTGCTTAAGCTATTTATTAAAATGTATATTGTTCTAAACTGTTTATATTTTAGTCTATTTTATACTTAATTTACACTGTAGTAATTAATGTTTTCCCTTGGGTAATACTTTTGCTTGTGTTGCCTCAATTGTTCATTTGAATAACAGACTATTTTAAAATAATCTTAGATGCGAAGCCTGACTATTTTTAAAAAAATCTTAGATGCGAAGCCTTCTGACAGAACATGTCAGTATGTACCTCAACTATAAATATATTATAAGTCCCAACAAATTAACGATTGTAGTGAACAAATATGGCAACACTTGAATAATCAAGAAATCACAAAGTGAACCAATGATAAAGTGGAACAACAAAAAACATAAACCTCCAAAGCAGAAGAAAGTTCCACAGCATTGTACCAAAATATTTTTAATAAAAACAAAGCTTTCAAACAAAAGTCCTTCTTCAGTGTTAATAAAATTCTCATCCAGATAACATATCCTTTATAATTAAAAATCCAATAAACACATGACACAGCCTACCTATCATAAATTAGGCTTAATCAAGCCATTAAAAACAGCAATCAATCAGGTTTTGCACTGAAAGATGTTTTTAATGGCTTGATAAAGCCTAATTTATGATAGGTAGGCTGTGTCATGTGTTTATTGGGGTCTATGTTGAATAAACGACTTAGGAATCGCTCTTATATTGCTCAATATGTATACTGCAATTTAATTCATGTGAAAAAATATAATGCATGATGAATCATTAGAAAACATTCATAACAGATAAAGGTATGAATATATTCCTCAGAATATGGCCATTCTGAGGAATATATCCATACCTTTATCTGTTATGGAGCAATTCCTAAGTCTTTAACATTTTTAAGTGCTTTTAAAAAGCGTATTGGCTTTGTTGTGATGAATGCATACTTTTTAACTGAACAGTAACTAGTTATTTTAGCTGAACATTAACTTTTCAGATCTATATTGTATTAGTTTTTTACTTATAGGATTTGGTAATTTTCCAAGTCCTTACTAAGTGTACCCACTAGGGGTTCTTGCTACAATGTAGTGTTTTATTAGGATGCAATGTCAATTTATAAAATATTTTGATTGGTTCTTTCAAGTTTTTAAATGCTTTGTACTAGTTTGTTACATGATCTGATGAAGCTATTCAGTGAAAGCGCTTACTATCCTCATTAAAACTTTTTCTATATTTTATGACTGTGATTATTCAAGTGTTGCCATATTTGTTGACTGCAATTGTTATTTTACTTGTTGGGATGTATTTTTATTTTATCAGCAGTCACACAATATTCCTGATTGGCATGGTATTTTTAGCATTTGTCACATTATAAATATATTATACCTGAAATATTCCAGTCCATTATTCTGATATGTAATTTGCTGTACATATCTAACGATGGCAAGTTAACTGATCCTTTTTTAACACTTTCAGAGTTGTACAACACTTGTGTATGAAGTTTGTTTATACCATAAAATATGGGCACTCATGAGTACATGGATTCATTTTTTTCTGACACACCCAAACTGTAAAACATAGCTCAGAATAAATAAGACTGATTGGCAGTTTGCAGTGGATAGTGCTTGCTTTATAAGAAGGCAATATAGATGTCAGTATTACTTCTTTTGTTGTTATTCAGTAGTCTTAGGTTCACATTTGTACCTCAGACCATGACAATGGTAAATGCATGAATACCTCAAGGAGTAGCAGTGCCCTTTTCACCATTATGTCCACCACAGGTAAGCTACACTCAGATGTGACTTGATAATATGTGACAAATTACACAACTCATCAATTAGTGTCACAGCACTGAAGCCAACAGATCATTGCACCAACTCAACATTTTGCCTTTTAGAATATATAATTTGTTCAAAACAAAAACTCATCAATCAAGTAATCAGCAACTGTCATCATAATATGGAAAAGTCATAATTTTCCTGCCTCTAGTACGACAGCTATTTCAGGCTGCAACACATATTATTATTATTACTACTTTTTGTTTTGTTCCTCTACCTACAGATCATCAGTCACTATCACAACCATTCCTCCATATTTTCCCCACACCTTTCATAAATCATCGGGTTTGCCCACTGATATGCTCTGCCTTACAGGAGGAGGCCCTAATTCATCACTGTAGTCGGAGTACTGACAAAATATGAACATCCTGCATGGTGTTAGTAATCTTTGAAAGGGATGGCCCAGTTTAAACCATCTTTTCACTTTTTAGAACTCCTCTGTATGATGCCCCTTGTCAGCTACTAGGGTATGTGTCCAAGTCTATATAATCCCAGCGAGACAACTGGGACTACTTTTTCTTGAAAGACGCAAGGTGCTAGTGATAGAGTGATAGAGAGCAGATAACTAACTAGTCATTCCTTGTCACACCTCCTGGCCAGGTTTCTTACTCCCAGTTTTCTATCTGATCTGATCTTGTATTATCTAGTTAAATTTTAGATCCTGTTCCAAAAAACAGTCATTATAGATGTCAAAATGTGATGCAGAACCAAGCATTTTTTAGAATTATGCTCTGGTAACTGATCTTATATTATCTGCTATTGATTCAGCCTAAAAATCATGTTCGTGATCATGCTATCTGCCTACTTGATTCAGCCTAATGCTAAGCTCTTGTGTATTAGTGAAATCACAGCTCTGTGCACTGATTTACTCCTACTAAAGTGCTTCTGAATTTAGCCAAAGACGATGGAAAGGAACAACGCATGAAAATACCCATAATACACGGCATACGCACTAACTGGCAAAAGTAGTGACAATGCCAGTTAATGTGAAATCAATAAAACTTGGAATGATTTTATTTATTCATATATGGCAAACAGATAGCAACTGATAATCAGCAAGTCATAGAAATAACTGCTTTTATGGGAGCATGTGTTGACTGCCTGAATACAACTGTACTGTGTATGTTTTCTACAGGTTTTCTGGGGGTGTGGGTCAACTGCCTGAAAAGAACTGAACTGTGTATGTTTTCTAAAGGTTTTCTGGGGGTGTGGGTCAACTGCCTGAAAAGAAATGAACTGTGTATATTTTCTAAAGGTTTT